>NW_026899919.1:0-12131 GCF_033153095.1 Gastrolobium bilobum
ATCAACTAAATGGCCAAAACAGACAAAAATGGTTGTTGGGAGATTTAGTCGACTAAATCTCCCTACTTAGTCAACTTAGTCGACTAAATCTCCCAATAGACAACAAAGGAAAACAAGTCAGTATGATTTTTTAATTGATTAAGTAGGGAGATTTAGTCGATTAATCTCCAAACAACCATTTAGTCGATCAAAAATGTAAAGTAGTCGATTAAAGAGGAGCAGATTGGTAGATAGTTTCGAATCAGGGACAAAATAATTATTAATTAATTAATGAGAAATAAAATGGTCAAATAGCCGATAATTTTTCTACAATGATTAATAAAAAGGGTTTTACTTTAATTTCGTCACGCGCGTCAAAAATCAAACATAAGAAAAATAATATTTGAAATTAGATAATTTCAGATTTATTTTGTCAATTGAGTGAATTCCACGGCCCTGGCTAAGGAGCTTGTACATTGGTAGAAGGCAAGTAACGCTTGCATCTGTCAGTAAACAATGACACGCTACGTCAAATTAAGAGTGCGATCCATGCAATAATCGAGATGCGATTGAATAACTGATAACGTCACCGTTTTTATTTTTATTTTCATTTCACTTCAATACTCTTTTTCTGTTTTATATTTTATCAAAAAAAATTGTTGTATTTTAATAAAGTGCTTATGAATTATAATTTTTATTCCTAAATTTATAATTTATAATTGACTCTATTTTTTTGTTTGCAAATTTTAGAAATTTAATAAAATATTGTGAACTAATAGATAAAAGCAATGTTATTAAAACCGGCTCGGTCATTGACCCGGTCAATGTACTGGATCATTGGATCACTGGTTCAACCAGTGGATCACTGGTTCAATCGCATGACCCGGTAATTATATGTAATTTTATAAATTAAAAAATTATAAACATACTTAAATATCTAAAAAAATAATAAAAATTTCAAATATTTTAATATAAAAAATAAATCCCATATTATTATCCAATAAAAGATCAAACAAAAATATAATGACCTTGATACGGGGCTTTAGGTTCAGAAAACGACATATTTAACTATAAATCAAATCAATTTTTTTTTTGCATAATACATAATTTAGATAATATTAGTGTTGTAGGTACATAACTTATGTAAGTCAATAAGCAAAAAAAATTCAAATATATCTATTATGATTTGTTTTTGAAAAAAAAAATTGGAATATTTTTTTGGAGAACGCGCTGGGTCATCGTTTAACCGATCGAGTCACCGATTTTCATGAAAACTGGCCGAGTCGGACCGGGTCGCACCGGTTCTGATGCATGGTCGGTTTGTTGCTTCAACCGGACCGGTTATATGACCGGTTATATGACCGATTTATCGATTTTTATAATTAAAGTTATAAAATTATAAAAATGCTAAGAATTTATTAAAATAATGCTGTAACACACATTTTTCAATGATTTAACTGAGATTTTTTTATAAAATTATTTAGAACCTTAATTAATTCTTTGATATAGTAATGGTACGGGGCCGCAAGCAAATGGGTGCATGCATCACACATTGCCACCTGTACTCACCGTCTGCCTTAACCTCACCATTAGCTTTATGCTTGCAACGCTCCATTAGGTAGCCTTCAAATATCACATCTATCTCCTTGGTTGTCCAACATGGCCTCTTCAATTTTATTTTATTTTGGAAATATTGGTTGTCCTCTTCATTGACCCATCGTAGCCATGCCAGTCGAAGCAAGACAAAAATGGAAGCGCATCTAAAACCACAAAAATGTCGGTAAGATAACAAAACTAATGAATTGCCTTCTCGAATCGCCTTGCCTCATTAATACAATTGATATCAAGCTTAGCTGTATTTGCATTGAAATCGTGCGTCTGGATGACTTTTTGGGTTACATTGGGCAAGAAATTAATTTACAACAGCAACCTATTTAATGGTAATAAATAGCATAAGAAACTAATATACATGGACTTTTTGACCCTTTTGTCCCTCATTAATTAATTAATAACCAATTTGCCCCTGATCCAGAACTATCCACCAACTTGCCCCCTTTTAGTCGACTACCTCGCTTTTTTAGTCGAGCAAATGGTCAAACTTCAGAAAGTGGACTACCGCATATTTAGTCGACTAGAAAAGCATCTTAATCGACTACATTTTTGGGATATTTAGTCGACTAAGTAACGATATTTAGTCGACTAAATATCGACTGATTTGTTTTTTAAAAACCCCCTCATTCGGCAGAGGGGGAGTAGCAAACCTAATCGACTAAGGAGGCGGCCCAAACCCCAAATCCGCAGGAGCAGCTGAAGAACGCCCCAAACCCTTCCCTCAGGAGTGTGGATTGCCCCCAAATACGGTCCAAATCGTGAAATCTGAAGGATAGGTAAGGTTTCTTAACTTGCATTGTGTTTTAGGTTTAGGAATTTTTTTTATTTGTTTGCTGTCCGAATTTGTGAACTCTAATCAAAGCGTTTGTTGTAGGTTTTGTAACCCTAATCTACTAAGGTTTATTTTTTTGCATTGTGTGAATTTTTTTGTTTGAAAAGTTTGTATGTGGCAAAAGTTTGCTTTTGGTTTACAGCCCTTATGTTGCAAGTTTTCATTACCATCATGACATGTTTCATATAGTTAAATGCTGACATGTTTCATTGTAGGTACCCTAAACAAATGACGAGCCGCAGAAGACCAAGCGATGAGGGCAATGAGTCACTTGAGAGACGCACCAAGCATAGGCAAGAGCGGCCTTCTTCGTCAAGGCGACAAGACGAAGAGCCTGATATTGTTGACCTCCCGTATGGGTATCTGTTTGAGGACGACCCTGCCGTCCACGCTTCATTCGTACGTGACCATTTGAACCGGCCGTTATGTGCTCCAAAATCTTTGGATACATCCTTTTTTGATAAGGAGGGATTTGAAATTGTGGGGGTGTTGGAGGCGGCACATCTGAGGGTGTTGGCCGAGACCCTATGTCCGTATTCAGAGCTTATGGTGCGGGCCTTCTACCATAACCTCAGCTACGTACAGGGCGAGCTGAGGTCGAGGGTCTGTGGAATAGAGATCATCATGACGACACCTGCATGGTTTAAGATACTCGGCTATGATTTTGAATCTTCTCAGACTGTGGCGTATGATGCTGATAGTGGTGTAGTACTTCCAGGATATGTACGAGAGGATACCGTGCAGGAGCAGAGAAGAGTCCGTGGGCAACACTTGCACTATACGGTGGGGTTGCTTTCTGTGGAGTCTCGTATACTACACTATGTCCTCACCCACGTTCTGTTTCCGCGATCTTTTAATCATTCCAGGGTGTTGGAACATGACATTCCCATTATGTGGGCTATCCGACATGCCCAGATGGTGAACTGGAGGCACTATATCTATTGGTTTATGTTTAAGGCCAAACATAAGGGTCATCTTCCATACGCCTGTCCGGTACAGAGGATATTGGTTCACTTTGGTGTCCCATGGAGACTGAGCTGTTGAAGAAGACCACGGGCTATAATTGCAAGTTCGGAAAGCGTCTATTGGAGCAGTGCAAGATTACTAAGAACACAAGATCGGGTGTGTGGGAGTTCAGTGGTATGCCCCAGGTTGAGGTTCCTTATGTTGCCCCAGATGACCATATTGTTGAGCCAGAGGTGGAGGAGGAGGATGTGGCTGAGGTTGAGGAGATAGCTGAACCTGAAGGAGGAGAAGGAGGATGTGGCTTAGATATATGGAATAATACATACTGATAATGGTTGCACATATCACATCAGAATCCAACTGTCTATGATCCCGGGTAAGACCTTGGTTTAGGCAGGTGTGTTCTTTAACCCACTTACTAACCACCCAAGTATTTCCATTCTTCGGCAACAATGCCCTCAAATTCCAGGGACATCCATCATTATGGTGTCGACACTTCATCACAAATCTATGGTCATCACTTTTTGCCACAACGGCAGTACGATGAGCCTTCATACAATATAATTTGACTGCATGTTGCATTTCAGATTTGCTACGAAACTCCTGATACAAATATAAAGGATCCCCTAATTTCCAGCCACCGTGATCATCATCGTCACCATACAATATCTCCGTCTCATCATTAGGGTGGGCCCAATTAATGAAGGAATAATGTGAGCTTTCATTCCAAAATGGCTCGACCTCAGAACCTACAGATGCATTATAATGCCACCGTCAATACCATTTATAACAAAAAAAATAATTGCTAAATTAAATCTTTAAAAAACAAATCTTACCACTGCTAACAGGGTCAACACGAAGTGGTCTCGTAACCTGCGAACCCGGGGATGGTGAGCTTGTGTCAGCGTCGAAATCACCCTCTACGTCAGTATCTGACGTGTCACCTAGCGGAATAACACTCTCAGGTTCACCGTCCTCATCGCTGTCCATATCGGCATCCTGTTCATCCTCATCTATTTCCCGCAGTGTTATCTGACTTATGACATGTGCAGGTGCAGATAAATCGACTACTCTTTCTTCATGACCAAAATACGGTTCACTTCTTGTATGCATGGGTGCAGATGAAGATTGACCACAATCTAATTCAACATATATCTCAATAAAATTTTGAAATTTTCGGTCAACAATTGCATCTATGACACATTCGACATCTTCATCATCACATATATCGTTACCAATGTAGTAAATAGCATCCTTACCAACTGTTGTCTCTACCCTGGCAATCATCCGTTGAACGCATTGGTTGCCTTGCAGACCCAATTTTTGCTGAATTCTCTCCTTTAACTCATTGTATGTAGTGCCCCGTTTGATTTTCAACATTTTCGTTTTTCCTTCAAATTGAACACCATTGGGGCCTTTATAATGCTTTCCATCATAGTACATCATTGTCACGTACATGTTTGGACTTGTGCTCATCTTCCTCACGAAATTGGGACTAGGGTTCTGAAATTGGGGGTTTGGGTTCAGATTTTGGGGTTTGGAATTGGGCAATGACAATGATTTCACAATATTAGGTCTGTAGAGATGGTGGGATGAAATACAATCGGATTGAGAGGATTACACATGAACAAAGGGAGCTATTTAGGTTTACACAACAACAACAATCGAAATGAGACCGAAAACATGGAAAATATAGGGTTTCAGTCGATATTTAGTCGACTAAATATCGTTACTTAGTCGACTAAATATCCCAAAAATGTAGTCGATTAAGATGCTTTTCTAGTCGACTAAATATGCGGTAGTCCACTTTCTGAAGTTTGACCATTTGCTCGACTAAAAAAGCAAGGTAGTCGACTAAAAGGGGGCAGGTTGGTGGATAGTTCTGGATCAGGGGCAAATTGGTTATTAATTAATTAATGAGGGGCAAAAGGGTCAAAAAGCCAATATACATGTATCCTATTACCTATAAAATTATCGCACCGTTAAATAATAAAATAAATAAATTTAATAATGAAATATTATGAATTTAGGGAAAATATTTTATAATTAACTAAGAATAATTATAGAAGAATATTTTTGAGAAATAAAATCTCTTTTCGGAAGAAAAATGCAGTTATTACAAAATTCGCGGTATAAATGCATGTTGATAAAGTGACTCAAAAAATTAATATAAAAATACTAATATTCTTAGAAAAATGTCTAAGTTAATAATACACAATTTGAGAGAACAACAAATAATAGAGCTATTAGAATTAATACCAGATATTTTAAGTGTATTAATGCACCATAAGGTTAGTGGGACCCATTTTAAGTGACTAAAACCCTTTCACCTCAACCTTATGTCTCATTTTAATGCTTTTAGAAACCCTACATAGCTCAATGCTCTCTTTCATGGTAGCCACTCTCACTTCCCTCTCAAGATTGCATTTATCTCTCTTAAGGTAAACTTCAAACACTCACAAATCTTCTCTCCTTTATCCCTTGTCTTGGTAGCACCTCAAAATTCGAATTAATGACTAAAAAACATCTTGGTTGCTGCCATATGGTCTTGAAGCAAGCCATTTTAGTTTTGGGGGAGTTAGGGTATTATTACACTTATTGGAGCTTCAAGGAAGCACATTTGTGAAGCAAGAACCCTCCTTTACCAACCCAAATCCGTGCACTTAGTATAATAGAAGCAAAGTGTGGATTTTGACCTTGAAGACACTTTCTCTTGTTGTTTTGAGCTTTGGGTATAAGCCTCTAACCTTTATCTTTGAGTTTTATGAAAAGAATGGATTTTAACATATAAAAATCATGCCTTGAGTGTGTAAAGTAGAGATCTTGATAACCAAAGCTTCAAATGTTGTTAATATGTTGGTAACATATGGAAAGATAAGTTAGATAACAAAAAGTTTGAGTTGGGAGGCTTTGGGATGCCATTGAAGCATCTCCAAAACAGAAAAAAATGCAGATTTTCTACAACTAGGAATCAATTCCTGCGTGGAAAATGACAATAGTGAACTAGTTGAGTAAAATCGTGATATCTCGAGCTACAGAGTTCTGACTTGAGTGAGTTTGGACCTATGTAAAGTAACACATAGGGCTACAATCCTGTAAATTTCAGATCCATTGGACAAGTGGATTGATCACGGTTTGGGTTTGAACCTGCTGCCTTGCTGTTGGAAATTCAGTTTGCAGCAGTCACCTTGCGAAAAACATAAGCGGAGTTATACAACTCCAAATGAGACATATATGATGTCGTTGAAAATCTTGTGATGTCTAGTTTAACATACTAAAATATTAGGACTTTTGATAAAGATTTGCAATGCCAGTTTTAAAAATTATAAATACGGTTTAGTGCTTGAGGCTTTGAAAAGAGCCTGCAGAAAGCGAAACGAAAAAGAAATAATGTTCCTTTTAATCTAAAATCTAGGATATGCTTATTGATGGTATACTTATTATGAAAAAATATCTGTGACCTTGCTAGATACTATGTTTATTCGCGACCCTTTGTACACCGAGTCATTGAGGGAGGACTTAGTTTGACAGGTAAGCTCTCGGTCCTCGGATTGATCTATTATATGTTCCACCAAACTACATAGGAGGTTGGTTTATGTGCTTGGTATATGTTTTGAAAATAATATATGTTATATTATGAGCATTGAATATTTGACTGAGATGAGAGTTATTTGGAGCAATTGTTGTATGTATATGCATGTGGGGCTACCACACTGGGCGGTAATCCTTAATGTATAGCAGAGGCCATACAAGGTGGTAAATCCGCGTGTGGGGGTATAAGGAGAGCCACTTATACTTGCGTAGGTTGCAGGCATGCGTAAAGTCTACTTTGGTCTCTGATTAGTAGAATAGTTACATATACACATGATATGATCATATACTGCATTGCACAATTATTGATATTTATAGAACAAGAAAGCAAAGTTATTTCCGCGGCAGCCTTATAGGACACGTTCTCCAGCCAGGATTATGGATGAACTAGAACAAGGGGATTTGAGAGAAGATGTGAATAACTTGAAAACACAGATGACTCATATACTGGAGATTCTGCAATCCTTGGAAAAAAGGAACACATATGAGACCCCTTCAGTGGATAACGACGAACAGGCAGCTACACCATCTCACCCGTCGGGCTTTTCCCCAATTCCCATGCAGCTCCAAAGTTCCAATCCTCAAGGAGTATTGATGCCACTTAAATTATACCCAAATAATCTCATACAACCACCAATCACCAATCCACAAGAATTCCACGTACCACCATTCCCTTCATATGGCCTATCTCTAGGATTTGTACCGCCACAAGCCATTAACCCCCCAAATGGTAACACATCAACGCCTACTCTAAACCCTACTCTATCGCAAGGTCCTCATCCAAGTACCAATGAAAATCCACAAACACAACTACCCTTTCTTGGTGGTGGCGCGTCAATAGTTCCACCTATTTCAAACCTACAACATGTATCCTAACCTCAAATACTTCCCTTTATTTCAAATGGGAATTCACCAACGCCACAATCCAATCATGTTTTTGTGGCTCCACATTTCCCTCATGGAGTTGCTCATGACACCTTGAACAATATTTCAATTGCAATTCTACAATCTATCAGGAAATTAGAGATTTTGGAAGAAAGATTGCGAGCTATAGAATGAGGAAGTAGTTATGGACTCGGAAATGCCTCTGAACTTTGCCTTGTTCCTAATGTTATGATTCCCCCAAATTTTAAAGTACCTGATTTTGATAAGTATAAAAGGACCACTTGCCCAAAGAGTCATCTGACAATGTGTTGGGTTCAAAAGAAAGTTGAGTGAAAAGTGTATTATGATGAAAACGTTCCTCAGTTCACTAAGAAAGAACACAGTTGTTCTCTTAGTTTAACCCAAGTGCGCAAGTGCACACATCAAGTAATAAATGAGAGTATTATGACCAGATTATCGTTCCCACGAGGATAAAACTCTAATTAATGTCTTATACTGTTTTATAAAGAATGAAAATGAAAAGAAAAGTTAGTAATTGACCTGTTTGGTCAAACGTTCCCTACCGTCTTGACAACGTTCCTCAAGGACAGTAGGTTCAATCAGACAGCAAACAGTTCATCGCTTCATTATGTATTTTATCCTTCTTATTTAGGGAAAGATTAGCAATATTCATGAGATTTTTATAGATACAAGATTAAATAAAGAAGAAAAATACAAAAAGTAATAACAATAATCAAGAGACAACAGGGTGGATGGTTTAAAAATAATAATAACAAAAGGAACGGATCCACTGCTCCATTCTTAAATGGTTAATTTCTCTACTCAAGACTCAACACGTATGTATTTGTTCCAGTTTCCTTTCAGCCAACGTCTGATTTCTCAGCTTATGGACTAGATGGCTCACAAGTTTTCATATTCATATGGCTCCCTTGACTCCAACAGGTACTTAGTGCAGAACCTTAAAATGAACGAAGTGGTCCCTTATTCCTAAGGCAACCAGCAATATTGTTTCCACAGTACTGCCTTCCTCCTCTGGTTAAGCTGTCTGAAATCCCTTCCTTATGGAAGATCCTTTCTCAGTAAGTGTTCGATTTCCAAAGATACACAATGAATATAGCACACTTAACCAGAGAAACACAAAAGCTGTAATACAAGAGTTTCGAAAAGAACTTTTTAAGAACTTTGCAGTTTTTCCATTCCACAGATAGTTTAGCCCATGGCTACTAGTTTAAACATAATTATTCCAAACTGAAGTCTCATAGACCCGAGATTCAGTTAAGAGATAACGAGTGGAAAGGAGAGAAATAACACTTGTGTTTAAATGAAAACAAATTGATTACAATAAAATGAAAAGTGGAGAAGATGGTTGTTGCTCGTGAGGAGTCTCAAGTGGGTGATACAAAAAGAAGAAGAAGTGTTGTCACTTAACTAAAGTTAAAACTATACAAATAAAAATTACAAAAATAAACTAAGTGATCTCTTCTTAAGGAATTCAATCCCTTAGGAATTCGATGGATGTCTTCGTGCTGGAACATCCTATTTATAGGTAGAAGAGTGAGTGGCAAGCTTGTAAATTCTTTGGAGTCGGTTTCTTGAATGCATGAAAGGGGCGGTGTGAACAGTACTTTGAGGGGCGTACGTGGCTGGATGGGACAGTTTTTGTTGAGATTTGTATTTCCTTCTGACTTCCCCCATGCCTTGCTTTCCTTTTCGGCCAATAGAAACCATTTATTCCCTGCTGCGCACCTTTCTCCTTGGTTGAGTGTTGCCTACTTGTGCTTAATTGGAAACTTCTTTTCAACGTTTCCTGAAAAATGGTCAGAAAGATTGAGTGAGTCAGGCAGGTGTATTTATTGTTCCAAATCCGTTCCCCTTTTTATATATTTTCCAAAGATTACGTCACCTTATGTTCCCCACAGTGTTTTTGTGATAAAGATATAAAACATGTGCTTTTAGTGCTAAAGTTGCTCATCAGGTGAGGGAACAAATGGTATTTTGCCATCAAAATGGGCTTAGATGGGCACAAATTTCCGTACCATCAAACACCCCAAAACTAAACTGTTGGTTGTCCTCAAACAACTCAGAAATAGTGGCTTAGGCTGCTCAATTTCAAAGAGTAGCTCAACTTCAGAAACTTGAGCCAGTAAGTAATCATAAACTTTTCAAAGATTGAACTACTTTCTACAGGTGATGAGTAGAAAGAATTTGCTCCCAGTAAGTGAGGATTGCTGATCTTCTGTCTCACTATCACTCAGGGCTTGTGTTTCTCTGTCCATTCCTGGATGTGATTCTTCAAACTTGCTTATCTGCTGCTTTCCTAAGAAGTGCAGGTGTCTTCCATGTCAAGGATCTTTGTCAAAAGGATTGATGGAAGGGTTTTAAAGGTGGAATGGTCACAAGTTTTGAGTCAAGGAACAATTCTTTATGCTTCAGAGCTGGACTTTTTTGTTTTAAGGAACACCTTGTCTTTTGTACCTTTTTCTCCTTCTTTGGAGAAAGCTTTTCTGGTATTTCCTTCTGAATTCTTTTGAATGGTTGTTCCCATTTTTCTTTGTTTTCTTTCTTTCTGTCCTTTGTGCTCATTCCGGATTTGTTCCTTGCTCCTTTTTGTTGACCTGTGAATGCGTGTGAGTGTGTGGGGTACAGCTATGGTGTGAATGGGAATGGAAGTGTTTGGATGATTGTGAGGGGGTTAATGTTTGGTGGTTTGATCCTTGTTAGTGAAATTCATCTGTTCTTCAGCAGTACTTATAGCATCAAGGCAAGTTTAGAAGTTTCATTGTGGTGACACCTCAGGAACGCTCTCATGAGTAAGTGTTTGGCATTTTTCGTTCCTCATTAGTTTTAGTTCACACAGATCAACATTCTTCAAAAATCTGAAGATTAAATTCATTTCACCTTTCCTATGTCAAGCATACAGAGTAAGAACAAGAATGATTACTTAGTGACTTTGTGTTTCATGCCATTGGTTATTCAAAGTTTCCCAGTCACAGTACTATAAATGAGATGCATGCTCCAAACAGTTTGATCAAAAAGATTTTTCTATTTCAAAAAGAATTTACAATTACACTAAGGAACGGAAAAGGAAATAAAGGGAAATAATAGAAAGCAATAAATAGGGAAATAAGCAAAAATAGGTGGATCTTTCTCCTTTTCAATAATGACGTCTCTTGCCCAGATGAGAATTCTTCTCAGCATCACGTTCCTCCTGTGTGGGTGGTCTCCTGCTGAGCTGTTCTCTTAGTCTTCTTACTTCAGCTTCAGGGAGCCACTTCTCAGCTTCTTTCAGTAGATGCTGATCACAGCAGTGAGGTGCACAATGGTGGTTCTCATCATTATCCTACCATTGTGGATGTCCACCAGTTATCCTTCCACATCCAGCATTCTGTGTTCCAGTTGAGTGATTTTCCCCTCCAAATATGTACCAAAAGCTTTGAGAGCTTCTTTGGTTTCTGTTCGTTCTTCAGAATTTTTGAGGAGGAGTTTCTTAAGCTGCAGTTCAGTTTTAGTGTTGTGCAGGGAGTAAGCAAGTTGCAGGGATTCAGATGCTTTCTTGATTTCGTCCCTGGCAGCTTGCAAGGTTGGTGCAGAAGGTGCTACCCTGATGCTGCTGATGCTCTCTCTGATGGTGTTAAGGAGATGCTCTCTTTCTGTTGTTTGTTGGTCTTGGAACTTGTTGACAACAGAAGAGAGTTGATCCATTCCGTTCCTAAAAGCTTTCAGGTCTTCAGTGGTATCAGTCGTGTTGATCTGGGGAACGGATGGAGTCTCAGGCAGCAACTTCTCCATCTTCTTCCCCAACATTTCAAATAGTTCAGCAATCCCTATCTGGGATTTTCTCCTTGCTGCTAAGGGGATTGCTGGGATGGAGGAAGCAAGTTTCTTTGTCTTCTGGCTGTTGTTACCAGAAGTTGGAGGTTCTTCAGGGGCTTGCCTGACAGTAACCTCCTGTATTTTTGAGGAAGAGGGGGCAGTTATTGTTTGTTCCTCCATCAGTAGAGGGACTTCTATGCCCTCCTCTTCTGCCAGAGCCCTAGCAATGGCCTCGTCCCTAGAAGTATCGGGACGGATGATGGGGCAAGAGAGGGGCCCTCCCAGGCTGAGTTTCTTGGGAACAATTGGCTTCTTTTTCTTTTTAGGGGATTCAACAAGAATCCCCTTTCCTTTATCAAGGTTCTTTTGTGGCTGAGCCTCTTGCTCAGCCACATGTTCTTCTGCAGTAGGTGTTGCATATGTTTCTTTCATTCCCTCTCCTTCTTGTTGCCTA
>NW_026899920.1:0-124087 GCF_033153095.1 Gastrolobium bilobum
CTATTGGGGATGGTACATTTTCTATCATTTTGAATGATATTGTTTTTGGTACTGCTTCTTTAATAAATGGCTTGTATGTTTTGGAAATGGGAACTGAAGTGCTCAATGTAGATGTGAAAATGACCTAGGATAGATAATCAATCCTATCTTTGGCACTTTAGACTAGGGCACATAAAATGAAACAAGATTGTCTAGGATGCATAGAGATGGATGCCTAGATCCCAAGGATTTGGAATCCTATGGACAATATGAATCTTGTCTAGCTGGGAAAATGATTCGTCAAAAGCCCAAAGGGCTTGAGATTCATAGGGCTAGTGAGTTATTAGAACTCATTTACGGATGAAGTAGAGAAACAGCGTGGCAAGATGGTTAAGTCACTGCGATCAGATCGTGATGGTGAATATCTGAGCCATGAGTTTCGGGATTATTCAGAGAAAATGGAATTCTCTCGCAGTTTACTGCACCTTACACACCACACCAATATGGTGTCTCAGAAAGAAGAAACAGGACCTTGTTAGACATGGTTAGGTCTATGATGAGTGAGACTCAACTTCCAAAATCATTTTAGGGATATGCCTTAGACACAACGACATACCTTCTAAATAGGGTACCGTTTAAATCTGTTCAGACCACACCATATACGATATGGAATGGTAAGAGACCCAACCTGAGTTACCTCAGGGTATGGGGATCGCCGGCTTATGTCAAAGCGTTGGCATCAGACAAGCTTAGTGCTGAGAGTACTAAATGTCAATTTGTGGGGTATCCCAGAGGTTCTAAGGGATACTACTTTAAACACAAGGTGTTTGTGTCCAAGAATGTTGAGTTCCTTGAGAAGTATTTGATCTCTCAAGGAGCCAGTGGGAGTAAGATTGATCTTGAAGAAGTTCAAGGACCACAAGAACAGATTGAGGAACCCGAGTCTGCTCCGCAGGCGACGTTCTCCAATGGAGAAGTAAACACACAACTCCGTAGGTCTATAAGGGTCATGCATCCACCTGAGAGGTATGGGTTTATGATTGAGAATCAGCAAACCATAGAGGATTATGAACCAAGTAACTACGAAGAGGCAGTCAAGGATGTTGACTCTTCTAGATGGCTTGAAGCCATGGAATCTAAAATGGATTCAATGTATCAAAACAAGGTATGGACCTTGATTCCTAAACCGCAAGGAATAGTTCCTATCGGTAATAAATGGGTCTTTAAAAGAAAGACTGATGCAGATGGCAACGTTCAGACCTACAAAGCTAGGTTGGTGGCGAAAGTGTATCGTCAAAGACAAGGAGTTGACTATGATGAGATTTTCTCACCGGTTGCAATGATCAAATCTATTAGGATCATGCTTGCACTTGTAGCAGGCATCAAGGAGTTGGAATATTCGTTTTGATGAAGTCGTTAGGAGTAATGGTTTCATCAAGAACGAGGATGAACCTTGTGTTTACAGGAAGGTTAGTGGGAGTAATGTTGTCTTCCTGGTGCTTTATGTAGATGACATATTACTTATAGGAAATAACATCCCCACATTACAAATAACGAAAGAGTGGCTTTCAGAAATCTTCACCATGAAGGATTTGGGAGAAGCGGCCTTTATACTTGGTATAAAAATCTATAGAGATAGATCAACAGGCTGCTGGGTTTATCTCAAAACACGTATATTGACAAGATGCTAAAGAGGTTTAGCATGGAAGGGTCAAAAAGGGATTTTCTTCCCGTCAGTCATGGGGTACACCTTTCTCAGGCTATGTGTCCTAAGTCATAGCCTGAGAAGGATCGCATGAGTGGAATTCCATACGCTTCGGCTATTGGATCCATCATGTATGCCATGATATGTACGAGACCAGATGTCTCATATGCTTTGAGCATTACGAGCAGATACCAGTCTGATCCTGGAGAGGGTCACTGGACAGCAGTCAATACCATCCTTAAATACTTAAGAAGAACTAAGGATGCGTTTCTGGTCTATGGTAGGGTTGATGAGTTTAATGTGAAAGGGTTCACTGATGCCAGCTTTCAAAGTGACAAAGATGACTGTAAGTAACAATCAGGGTTCGTATTCACCTTAAATGGTGGGGCAGTATCTTGGAAAAGTTCAAAGCAGGAAACAAAAGCAGATTCAACAACAGAAGCTGAATACATAGTTGCTTCAGAAGCGGCTAAGTAGTCCGTGTGGATCAAGAAGTTCATATCTGAACTAAGGGTGGTTCCAAGCGTAGATGAGCCCATACAGTTGCTTTGCGAAAGCGCTGGAGCCATTGCGCAGTCAAAGGAACCTAGGTCTCATCAAAGATCTAAACACGTGCTCTGCAGATATCACCTGATTAGAGTAATCATTGATAGGAAGGATGTAAAGATGGATTATGTTCCCACAGATAATAACCTAGCCGATTCTTTGACAAAGGTTGTTTCTCAGAGAAAACATGATAGTCATTATGAGGTTTTAGGTATACGACTTAGGTCAGATTGGCTCTAGGCCAAGTGGGAGCTTGTTAGTATATGGATGTCCTAGAGACAATCTTTTGATAAGATTAGGACATATGTGGACCTTTTATATTGTCGCAAATAAATAAAAGCACTCTTTATCCTGTTTCATATTTTGTCTCAATATTATTGTTAATATTTTATATGAGTAACTGGATAAACCCCTTGGAATAGAACAGGTATCTCTTGAGTATCTGTGATGAGATCACGATCATAAGGATTCAAGGATACCGCACGTTTTTTCCTAATTTTATGTTCCTAGTCTAGAGACACTAAGAATGGGGATCAGTGATCTCGGGTAAGACTAGCACGACTTATCTACTTGTATTTGGATACAAGGTAAAGACCTCATGTGCTACAGATATGGAGATGTCTTAGCTAAAGTTGTGGGTGGACCTATAAGGGTATAGCTCGCACTGAACAGACCCACAAAGAGACTCTATGAGGAAATCTCATAGATAGTATCATTGGAGTAGTCTCTTTATATTTGGGTATGTCTTTCCTTAGACCAGAAGTTATTACCTAGACTGTGTTCTAGAAGGCGTGCTTTGATTGTATACCTCATCTGCCTGAAACATGGAGACTCATTGGTACACTATTGGGCTTGTCCTGAAAGAGCACAGGGTTAGGGTGATAAGCTGAAGGAATTCGTCAAATCTCTGTGAGAGATTAGGTTATCTGTAAACAGGAGAAATCAGGATGACATTTACACGGACTCAGGAATCTATGCATAGTAAAAGAGATCATGAGATCATCTGCCTTTAGAGTCAAAAAATAGAAGATTCCCTATCTCGAATAAAGCTTACCCTAAACCGCAAGGGTTGATACGTTTCCTTACCCTAGGTTTAATGGGAAGGTAACCGAGACGAAAGGAAATATATACGGCAACCAAATATGTGTAATAGGATGACCAAGTCATTAATCTAACTAGCTCTGGGGCAACAAAGCATTGCTAGTTCTCTGTGTTGTCATTAAATGGGTTGTGGGCTTATTGGGCCCAAGCTCATTTATGTCAGTGGCTATGTTGGACCTAATGGGTCACACACTAACACCTTATTGTCATGATGATCTAGCATTAAAGGTATTGGGCCTAATAATGGTTGTTAGTCCAAGATGAAGTTTGGAAGCCCACCTAAGAGGGAAAGGGCGCATGGTATGGTTAATGGGCTTGGATGGTCCAAGACATTACTAATTAATTTAATTGGTTAAATTAATTATAAAATATTTAAATTTTGAATTTTGAATTTGAAATTTGAATTTTGAATTTTGAATTTGAATTTTGAATTTGAATTTTGAAATTCGAATTTTGAATTTGAATTTTGAAATTCGAATTTTGAATTTGAATTTTGAATTTTGAATTTTGAATTTTGAATTTTGAATTTTGAATTTTGAATTTTGAATTTTGAATTTGAAATTTGAATTTGAATTTAGAATTTAAATTTTTGAACATTTGAATTTAAATGTTTGAATTCGAATTTGAATTGGCTATGAAAAGTTGTTTCATAACAAAAGGATAAGATAAGATCTTGTTGGAACAAATTCCTTGTATCAAGAGAAGATCTATGGAGATCTCCAAAGGCTGATTTGGGGCGCCACTTTGGTTGGAGATAAGTGTCATCTTTTTCAAACAAACAAGCTCCAATCAGATTTGGTTGTTGAGAGAATCAGTGAGCTAGTTGGTTCAAACTTGAATGCAACAGCTCAAAGTATCTGGACCCCTTTTGGGGCTGAATGGGGCGCATGAATAGGATGGTCATCTGATGCCCTTTAGTTCAGAATCTTGACTAGATAGACACCTAGTCTCATGAGGATTCAAAGGTAGGTTGTTGGGAATTTTGAATTGCAACAACTCCACCTTTTTCTCCTCTCTTGTGCACCACTTTCATTGGTTTTTTAAGTAAAAATTCTGATTTGATTTCTCTCACTCTCTTGTGTGCATACTAGGGGTAAGTTCTCCTTAAGGTTTTCAGAAAAAGACCTAGCCAATTCTACTCCAATCCATTCCCCACTCTTGTGAAGTTTTCATGCTGAAGACTCCACTCTTCTAAACACGTTTATCTAGCCTCCTTCTTCACCTATTGAGCGCATAGCAAGCCTCTTTGTGGTGGTCAATTGGTGGCTTGACAAGAAGAGTTCTTGCATCTTGACGTGGGTGGTGTGGATCAACGTTAGAGGGTTTGAACCCTTCAAACCTAACACTGATCGCCTTGGAGTTTTGAACTCACAAACAAAGTTAACATCATACTGTCATAAAGCATGATTCTTGATTGCATGTGTGATTCCGCATAAAAATTTTTTTGTTTTTCCCTCTCACATGCTACGGCCTTCAAGGCCAGTTACTTTTAGGTATAAGGTTTGAAACATAATTTGCTTAGTATTAGCCAACTTTGTGATAAGAAATTTAAAGTTGTATTTGATTCCATGACATGTTATATTACTAGTTAGCTTCACATATGTCCAAACGACGCTCAATTTGAATCTTTGTAGCTCAAGATATCAAGGTTTTTGTAAAATAGGTTTGTTGTTGTCCAGACCAAAATATCGGAATATCGATATCCGGATATTGGTTTTCCAATATAAGGATATTTTACGACAGTTTTCCAAAAACTCATTTTTCTTGATTTATTCTATCAAGGTTCCCTTTTTAACACTTCCAGACGTTCAAGCATGCATATTTAAACACATTTAAGCTAATGATCAACTTGGTTATTTATTTTCTTCATTTAACATATCAAGACTCAATCTTTTAGATAAAAACTCAAGAACAAAGGTTGAAACATATACCCAAGCTTCCAAAATAGAGAAAAGGGATGATCGTGGAGCTCTTTACAGCATCCTACAGTTCGGAAACCACAAGTCCACGAATTTGCTTAACAAGCTAGGTCCTTTCCTTCACAAAATGGCTTCTTGAAGCATCAAATGCAAAGAAAATGGCTTCCACGCCACTAACTATGGAAGTCAGCCCCCAACCCTCACCAAACAGAGACTACAACTCATAAATAAGGTGTCTTTCTACCTCTCTAAGCTTGTCGACAATCATCAATGGTGTTTTGGTGAAGAAATCAAGAGAAAAGATGATCACTTGGAGGATTTTTTTTAAGAGAGAAGGTGGTAGCAAGGTGGAGAACACACAAAGGCAGCAACTGAAAGTCACGTAGGAGTATGTAAAATGGCCTAGGGTTTAGTGTCCTTTCTATTTATAGTTATGTTAACTAAAATCATTGATATTAGTTCTAATAGCTCCGCTAATCATTTTTCTACCAAACTTAATATTCTGATCCTAGATATTTTTCTATGAATTATCATTTTTTATTATTATAATTGTCGAAGCACTTTGCCGGTATGCATTTTATACGCAGCCAGTATTAGTTCTGACATCACTGTTTATTATTCTTACTCCAAACTTGATATCCTTGACCTAGATGTTTTTCTAGTAATATTTCTATTTTTATTATAATTTTTTAGAATACTTCACCGGTACACATTTATATCGCGAAGCAAAATCGGTATCTGCAGTTTTCGTCTGAAAAGTGACTTTAAGCGTTATTCAACTTTTTAAATAATTTTCTTACCATAATTATGAATATTCTTGATTAAATCCCTGCTCCGGCATCGATAATGTTATTTTATAAGAAATTTAGCGGTGCGGGTTCTTACATTATACTTATACTATTGCATCAAACAACTTCCAACCACTACCCCAATGGACATGGTGGAGCACACACGGGGATTAACCCCAGTACCAAGATATTACCTTTTTGAAGCTCCCACGCTAGGTTGTTTCAATCACAAGTTACCTCGCAACGTTGTTCAACAAAGAAATGCCTACACCAAAGGTTATTTCCACATCAATTAGTGCCACAGTGACAACGCTTATGGTCATCCATACAATCATGCATACAAGTGATTAATCACTTACCAAAATCCTCTTGGCAATCCACAAGCTCCAAGCTTTAGTCTTCTAGGATTTCGTCCGTGGGAGGCAAACTACAATGATAACAACACATAATCATCAATCCACTTGTTAAACAAGTCATAATTTCAAGTAATACATTACTCCCCCCCCCCCCCCAATGTACCCCATTCAGCCATTAAGCCCTCTTTACACAATTTATGTTGTTAATTTTATACAACCATTCCAAAGGTTTACTTGTTCAACCACAACACATATCAATACCCCAATTGTATCAAACCCTCACTTAGCATAATTTTCTCCAAGAATTCCCAATATGGATGAATGGTGGACAACTAAGTGGCTAGGGATTTTTCTTGCATATTCAACATAATTCATCAAATACATTTGACTAGTATTTGGGCCTATACTAGTCCATCCAAATACTCAACAACTCAATTCATCAAACCAATCATACGATTGCACAATTTCACCATAATTCCCTAATATGGCTGAATGTATGCTCTAAGGACACCAAGTGACCGTTCTTCCAATTCAAATGTATTACTCACTCATATGACCCCTTTAAACTTGATTTAATTCATCACAAGTTCAACTACACAATTTTTGCATCATTTTCCTCATAAAATACCCTATTGGCCGAATTGTAGCTCCAAGTAAATCAAGGGGTTTTTAATTCATTTTCAAGCATCCAATGCACCATTCATCATATTATTAACTATTACAACTAATCCATAACTCAATTTCTCAAGCATACAATAATCCAATTTCTCAAAATTATGCTCATCCAACCAAAATTTTCCTAAGTTAACAACTTTTTTCATAATAAATTTTATGAGCTCAATCCCATTAATTCATCATTCTAAGCAACATTTATCTAATGCACAAAGTCCATTTGAGGTCTCCACCTACCTCCAATCAACACACATAGGCTTAGGTTTTCAAAATTTGATCTCCAAGAACAACCATCAATAGGTAGTGAAACTTACCAATAATCAAGGTTCTAGACCCCTAAGAATGATCCCCAAGCAATAGCTCAAACAACAAGCTCCAATGGCATCAATGGCTCCAAAATTTTGCAAGCTTGGGTGGGGAATATAACAAAATCTAGGTACTTTTAAGAGGAATGGAGGTGTGAGTTAGGTTCATTGGGTCTTTTACTTAAAATTTCATGTAGTGGATGAGTGGTTTTGGTGAGGAATTGATGAAGAAAAATCCTAGCCCTCTTCAAGATGGAGACCGCGAGTTTGCAAGGGGAAGATGAGGAGTGGAAGATGATGAATAGTACACACACATGTGTCTTAAGTCCTTTTAAGTGGGGTGGGTCTCACTTGCCACGTTACATATTTCAAATTATTTTAAATCATTCACTTAACTCATTAATCTCTACTTAATTCATAAATTATCCATAAAATCCAAAATTTAACATTCACCAAAGTCCTTTAATTAAACTTGAATAGATGAATCTGGAGTTTTTCGGTAATTCAGGGAAATCACTGTTTTAGCCTGACATGTGCACCGTTGGCACGTTTCCCCAAAAACCCTAAAATTCATCAAACTTCATCAACAATTATATTTCTTGGTCATAAGTACCCTTTCCAACTTATTTCAAACCTAGAGCACAAATTTCACTTGGCATATTTTTTCGTACAATTGCACTGCTGTATTTTCATCATATAAAAACATTATTCATCAAATTTCAGAAACTTGCCTAACCACTCACTTATTCATTCTGAATCCATTTCCAAGGTTATTTTTTTTATTTGAGACCTTATACTATCAATTTACTGTTTAGGGTTACGTATTTGTCAAATTACTATTTTACCCTTCTTACGTATTTTGACCCAGAACTTAGGATTTTCACTAATCCTACCTCTTAATCCTCATCTTAAGTATAATTATGTGTTTCAAATCTACGAGGTGTTCCTTGCTTTTTGAAATTTTGTCTTCAAAATTAGAATCGTACATGTCTGCTAACTTAGGATATAGCCGGAGAATCTCATCCTCCTGCTCCCAAATAACTTCCTCATGTGTGCGTCATTCCCATTGAATCTTTAGCATTGGAATTATCTTGCTTCTTAAATTCTTTTCAATGCGACCTAGAATATCTATCGGACCAATATGAGTCTTCAGATTCTCCCATATTTCAATATCGTCCGGTATCAACACATGTGATTCATTCGAAATATACTGCCGCAGCTGTGACACAGGAAAAATATCATGTAGATTGGACAACTTGGGAGGTAAGGCAAGCTGATAGGCCACTAATCTCACTTTTCTTATAATCTGATACGGCCCAATAAATCTAGGACTCAGCTTCCTCACTCTCAATGCACGGCCAACACCCGTAACCGGAGATAACCGCACAAATACATGATCCCTTTCTTCAAATTCCAGCAGTCTATGTTTATTATCATCATAACTTTCTGTCGACTTTGCGCCTGTTTCAGTTTTTCTCTGATCATCTCAATTTGCTTAGTAGTTTCTTGCACAAAATTTGGGCCAAATCTCTCTCTATCTTCTACCTCAGTCCAGCAAGTAGCAGTCCAACATCTCCGTCCATACAATGCCTCATACGGTGAAATGCCCAAATTAGAATAAAAACTGTTATTTAATAAAAATTCCACCAGTGACAAATATTTGTCCTAAGAAATACCCTGCTCCAAAGTGCAAGATCTCAGCATGTGCTCAAGTGTCTGAATGGTCCTCTCAGTTTGACCATCAGTCTGCGGATGATACGCAGTGCTCAGCTTAAGCTGAGTGCCTAAAGCATGTTGGAAAGCTCCCCAGAAACGTGAAGTAAGTTTTGGGTCCCGATCACTCACAATGCTAATTAGAATCTCATGAAACCGTACTATCTAATTCACATAGAGCTTTGTCAATCTCTTAGTAGAGATGTCAACTCCCACTGGCAGAAAATGTGCAGACTTAGTAAGTATATCCACAATAATCCAAATGGAATCGTAACCAGCTTGAGTCTGAGGCAAATCAACCACAAAATCCATATAGATCCTCTCCTATTTTCACTCTAGTATATCAAGTGGCTGAATAAACCAACAGGTTTCTGATGTTCTATTTTAACTTTATGGAAAACTAAACACTTAGACACGTACTCTACAACATCCTTTTTCATCCCAGGGCAACCAGAATTTCACTTTCAAATCTTGATATATTTTTGTCCTACCCGGATGAATAGCATATTGACCCTTATTGGCCTTAGTCATAAACTTCTCTGCTAACACCTTAGGCACAACGATCATGCCTTGATACAACAATAATCCATGTTCATTAAAAGATACCCCGCTCGGTTCTTTCAGATACTTAGTACTATCATTCTGTAACTGAGTCTCCTTAATCTTTTCATGCAATTTATTTTCAATTTTAGTCAACTCGATATCACAAACCCTACCTGCAAAGAAATCAGTTATTTTTAAATCCCTGAACTGTTCAATCACTTCATTATCCCACATCATTATATTAGCCAAACTGACAGATTTCCTGCTCAACGTGTAACACCTCGTGTATACCCGGTTTGTTAACATGTCATCGTATTAAGCCACGCTTAATTAAAAATGCGAAATATCTTTTTCCTTACAATTATGACGTTATTATTATTAAAATCCTCTTTCAAAACATTTCCTGTATGTAAATTGCAAAAGACAGCTAACTGAAATACCTTAATATATAATTAACATCAATATGTCTCTAGTCACGGAACTACAACACGTAGACCGGACAACCCTGATAGTTAATACAACGCAAACAAACTTAAACATCGTCAAATCAATGTGGCATGGACAATCCCCATGCTCACCAAATAAACAGCATACTCATCAAGTCTCAATACAAACAGCATGGTAATGGTAAAAGCATAAACCAAGCAGGTGCATCAGCATAAACAACAAACATGATAATCAACTAAGCTCCGGCCTCCTGCCGCTAGAGGTCTCGGCCCCTGGGTTACCTGAACCTGAAATAAGCGCCTCAAACGTGAGGTGAGATCTCTAAACAGAAATCTCAGTAAGGCAAGGGGTCCTCAAGGATCTTCCACCCCAAGGTCACTTACATGTGCAAAATAAGTTCTAAAACAGTTCAACAGTATAAGTTCCAAAACAGTGCAATGCAGCAGATAATCATGTTATGTGTGTCAATACTAATCTACTGGCCAGAGAATGCAGGAATACGTCTATTACCCACACTAATGCAAGACGTCACTTGCACCCACCCACAGTATCACCATCTTGTATGACGCCATATACTCAGGCTTACCGTCGAAGTGGAACAACACATACATATTAAAAGCCATTGCACATAAAGCTCAACAACTTTTTCTATTATCAAAGCATGTAAACACAGCATGAATATAAACCATTCCCCCATGGGGCATGGTGGAACCACACAATGGCTAAACTGAGGACACGAAAGCTTACCTTGCAAGCTAACTATCCAATGCCAAGAGTCCACACTAGCTCAAAGCCCAAACACAGCAGAATCACAATCTGTTTCGGACCAGCAATATATCAATAATCAAACTTAACAAGCATAAGACACAAAGACAACGTCTTTCCTTTAAGTTTTACGTCTTTAGGCTTCTCACAAAGCCACAAGCCCTTAATCACTTAAATTCTGACTTACATTAATCGTTACAGAAGTCCATAGTAGCCAATCATGAGTCCACAAACCCAAAATAGCATTCTGTATGAACAGTACCTTTACTGTTCTCGGAAACCCAGAATATCTGGATATATGTCGGGGGCATATCCGGATATCAATATCCGGATATTCAGATCCCCATATCTGAATATCATATCCGGATATCCATGTCCGGATATTTCGCGACAGAATGTAGTTCTGCATTTTGCGAGATATCCTTCCCAAAGGTGGTTCATTTCATGCATACAGAAGCTCAAACATGCGATTTAAGGTGTGTTTAACCTTACCCAACCTTAAGTTATGATCTTTAGCTTGTTACATGCATCAAGGCTTCATTTTTAGCAAAGGAAACACAAGGTCATGGTTGGTGACACTTACCCAAGACTCAAACAAAGTAGTAAAGGTTCATGGAGCTCAACAAACAGCCCCCAAAGCACAGACCTCAGGGGTGCACGAAAATGGCACACAAGACTTGGTTTTTCTTCACAAAGGTTGACACTTGGAGCTTCAACTACCAAGATAATGGCTTCACACTCCACCAAACCAAAAGTCAGCACCAAAAACTCACCAAGGCAGTGGCCACAACCCAGAAACTAGTTTCACAACTCACCCCCAATGGTATACCTCACTCACATCAAGTGTTTAGGAGAAGATTTCATGAAGAATGGCCTCTAGGCTCAAGAAATGGGGAAGGGAAGGCAATGGAACAGTAGGGAAGGGCTGATCAGCCACCAAGTCACGTAGGGATATTGTATGGCCTAGGGTTTTGGGCCAACAATGCATATATATAGTGCATTAAGTCTTAATCGCACCGTATTAGTGCTAATTGCTATGCTTAGCATTTTAATCCCAAACTTAGGATTCTGAACCTACTCATTTTTCTAAGATTTATCATATTTTTATTTTATTTTTCGCAGCACCTTTCCGGTACGCGCTTTTCCATAGCCAGTATCAGTTCTGGCACCAATTCTCATTATTTTAACTTGAAACTTTTTTTACAAATCCTATATATTATTCTAGTGACATATACACACTTTTTATAATTTTCCAGGATACTTCGTCGGTACGCATTTATACCGAGTAGCAGAACCGGTATCTGCACTTCTCGTCAGAAAAGCGACTTTCAGCTTTGATAAACACATACCATAATTATTTAAGCCTCATAATAATTATTAGGGTCAATTTTGAAATTATTTTCTAATTTTTCATAATTAATTAATTAACTTCCTTAATTAACGGTGCGGGTTCTTAGATAACGTGTCTACCATCACATTCGCTTTAGATTATCGCAGTTACAGTTTTTATTTGTTATAGTGGATTAAGCTGTCAGCAGGTTCTTAAAATAGGAATCAAGTTAGTAGAGCCACACATAACTCATCCTCAATGTTTATTAAGTTTAAACTAGTGCGTAAACACTCTTCACAACTTTTCAATCTTAAAAGTTGTTTCCATGAATGATATTATTGTACAAAAATGCAGGGAGGACAAGGCCTCCATTCAACTCTATCTTCCTACTCCAAAAAGTTCATTAGTATTCTTAATGGCATTGACACTGATTCATGGAATCCTGCCACTAACACATTTCTTGAAGTCCAGACAATGCAAATGATCTTCAAGGAAAAGCAAAGAATAAGTAAGCCTTAAGAAGGAGCCTATGTCTTTCATCTGCAGATGTTAGGAGGCCATTGTAAATATATATCATAATTTCAAATGAGAATTTATTTGATAAATAAATTATACTTTTCTTTTCTCTCGATTTTTAAAATTGACATTATTTTCTATCCGTCATTAGTTTAAAAGTTTCCAACTTCATCAATTATATTATGGTTGCTTTTAATTTTTCCTTTTTTTTTGTAACGATAACTCGAGAGCTAACTGCACTTATATGCCTTATGAAACATTAGAAATAGAGGTACCAAGACTTTTAAAACTTTCAAATAGATTTATCTTGTGGAATTTATCAATTAAAAATGTATATTGATGTGCTGATGAGGGGAATGGTTAATTGATCTTCAGTAGAAATGTGGTTTCTGTACGTATCTGTATTGGATGCGTTCTGGATAATAATAACTTGACCCAACAGAAATTTTGTGTCAATATTCAATACAATACAAAGCTAAAAACCTTCCAGTTTTCAGTCCAACCTGTTTCTTATTATCTTTCGTATTTGAGTAAATTTGTTACTATGGTACAATGGCATGATTTAATGACAAAAGAAAAAGTTCCAAGTGGTAGGATGACATGCAAAATCATTCATGCTACTATAAAATCAAATGAAAATGGGTATTTAGTTCCATACCAAGTGAGCACATAACTTCCATCTAAAGTTCTAGAATGTGATTACTGTTTGGAATTTACTAGAAATAGTAACTATAATTGCGTTGAATCTACTTATTATTCTAATTGGTGTCTTTGCTCTTTTGTTATAAACAATTACCTGCAGTTTTATTCAGCAAAAACTATAAATTTCTATATCCTATTTAATTAAATTTTGGCAGTGATTGGCATATAAACTAGTGTCCTTATGATGTTGCTTTATGGTGCCATTTGTTGCTTGTTTGATAGGTTTCTTTTGTACGTATGGGGAAATGATATTCTTTATCTTGAAATCTTAATTTATCTGTTACTCATCTAATAATTAAACATTGATTGACTTACTCTTATAAATGAAGATGCTTTAATAATTGGATCTTCCTATTCTCTTCTAGGATAGGTTGGCTGCATAACAAGATTGGTTCCACAAAAAGGTGTTCATCTTATCAGACATGCAATATATCTAACATTGGAGTTGGGAGGACAATTTGTTCTACTTGGTTCAAGTCTAGTGCCACATATTCAGGTCATATTTTCTCTCCTTGTAGCTGAAATTTACTTGGTTCTGTTTCATTTTAAAAAGGAGACAGGCCAAACAGTATAGAATAAGAAAGTCAAGATATCACATCACCATACTTTGGTTGTAAAGCATGCAACTAAAGCACAACCTTCAACACCCCCAGATTTTGAGGTTGGGCTTTCAATTTTTTTTTTTCTGTAAATTACTTTGGAACTATATTTTACACATTCATTGTTAACTTTAAAAACTTAACCAATGCCCTAATATACTCTTGTTTTATGGCCAATTCCGCATGTTTCAACCTATGGATGACGGTTCAATTGCCACTGATGTATCTGGTTAGCAAACTCATATTGGAAAGCGAATCAGAGGTATTTTCAATTATCTCTTTATCTTTTTAAATAAATATAATGTATGTGCTTATGGCAAGAAGGGACTTCACCCTTACCAGTTTATATGAGATATATAAATCATTCTTAGACTTGATATGTATTGTAAATGCACATTACTAGCCAACCTCACAACCTTTTAGTCATCAGTGGGTGAAGTCTCCCTTCTAACAAGTTCTTGAATTCCAAATATTCAATTTGATGATGACATAACAATTTTGACTTGAAATGGAGGGTTTTTTTTTCAATGAAGTTTTTTAAAAAACTTGATATCTCTATAAGAATTTTCACACATATAGATCTCATTAAGGAATTTTGGTAGTTTTTTTTTTTTTTAAAGGTTAATTGACTGCAAAAAAAAAAACCTAGAATTTGGATAGTGGCATATTATAAAAGACATAGAAAGATATTATTTTTTTTATTCTCTCCTTCAAATTAGACACGTTTATAATGTGGCTAATATCAAAATAATCGTGTCGAAAATAATTTACCACACTCATGACAGCAGTAGTGTAACACCCCGTGTATACCCGGTTTGTTATCATGTCATCGTATTAAGCCACGCTTAATTAAATACGCGGAATAAACTTTTCTATTCAATTATGACGTCATTAACAATTACCAAGTTGATTACTTAATCCTTTTAAAATGTTGTCTGTATGTAATTGCAAATAAACAGCTATCTACACTGAATTCCTCATAATATAAATATGTGATTATCTAAGTCACGGAACTACAACATGCATTCCGGACCATAATCCTGATACATTAATACAACTCGAAACTAAAATAAGACATAGTCAATCAATATGGCATGGACAGCCCCCATGCTCACCAAATAAGACAACAAACCCAACAGAGTCTCAACAATAACAACATAATCATAAAGATAGCAGAAAATATGCCACCATCCAATCATTACAATATAAGCAGCAATGTCTAACTCAGCTCCGGCCTCTTGCCGCCCGAGATCTCACCCCCCGAGTTACCTAAACCTGAAATATGTGCCCCAAATGTGGGGTGAGATCTCTAAACAGAAATCTCAGTAAGGCAAGGGGTCCTCAAGGATTTCTCCACTCCAAGCTCACTTACATGTGCAATATAAGTTCTAAAAGCAGTTTAACAATATAAGTTTCAAATTAGTGCAATGCAGCATATAATCATGTCATGTGAGTTAACTATTCTACTGGCCAGATAGATGCAGGATGTACGTACGTCTACAACCCACAATAGTACACGCCCATGCCGTACCTGCCCACAGGATCATGATCCCGTCTAGGCGAAACATCATGTAACACCCCGTGTTAACCCGGTTTGTTAACATGTCATTGTATTAAGCCACACTTAATTTAAATATGCGAAATAACTTTTTTACTTTCAATTATGACGTCATTAATCTTGGCCAAGTTGATTACTTAATCAATTTCATAAAAACATCGCATGTATGTAAATTGCAAAAGACATCTAACTGAAATACCTCATAAAATAATTAACAATGAGTATCTAAGTCACGGATCTACAACACGTAGTCCGGACATAATCCTTGTAGCACCCCGTATATATTCGGTAATGTTATCATATCATCATATTAAGCCACGCTTAGTTAAAAATTGCGGAATATCTTTTTCTTTTCAATTATGACGTCATTATCATTACCAACTTGATTATTTAATCATTTTCATAAAAACATCACCTGTATATAAGTATTGCAAAGACATCTAACTGAAATACCTCATTAAATAAATACCATAAGTATGTCTCTAGTCTCGGAACTACAACACGTAGACCGGACAACCTACTAGTTTATACAACACAGAAGAACTTAAACATAACGGAAATCAAAGTGGCATGGACAAACCCCATGCTCACCAAATAAGGCACACGCCCATCAACAGTATCAACTCAATAATCATAAGTGACGAAAAACATAAACAGAATCCAAATCCATCATGTCAGCATACAACATCATAAAATAATAGCAGCATAATCTAACTCAGCTCCGGCCTTCTGCCGCTAGAGGAATCAATGCCCGCATTACCTGAACCTGAAATGTGTGCCCCAAACGTGGGGTGAGATCTCTAGACAGAAATCTCAGTAAGACAAGGGGTCCTCAAGGATCTTCCACCTCAAGCTCGCTTACATGTGCAATATAAGTTCAAAAGCATTTAACACAATATAAGTTCCAAAACAGTGCAATGCAACAGATATTCATGTCATGTGTGTTCTAACAATTCTACTGATCAGAGAAATGCATGAATACGTCTATTACCCACATAAATGCCAACCCATGTTGTACCAGCCATGCTGTACCCGCCCACAAGAATACCCCATGGCATCCTGTTTAGACGGAACACCACATACATATCATATAGCATTTGCACTTAACAGTTCAATGGCATTTCAGCAAAACAATACATGAAAACACATCATGTATATAAACCATCCCCCCATGAAGTATGGTGGAACATACAATGGAAAACACATCATGTATATAAACCGAGGACACAAAAGCTTACCTTGCAAGCTAATAATCCAATGCCAAGAGTCCACACAGCTCAAAGTCCACACATAGCAGTATCACAATCTGATATGGACCAATTATAACATCAATATCCATACTCTATAATCATGCAATAAAAGACAACGCCTTTTCTTTACATTTTACGTCTTTAGACTTCTCTTAAAGTCATAAGCCCTTAATCACTTGATTCTGACTTAGTTTAATTATTACAGAAGTCCACCTTCTCAAATTAGGGTCCACAAACCCCAAACATCAGTTCTGGATGAACAGTAAGCTACTGTTCCTCTCAAACCCAGAATATCCGGATATCTGTCGGGGCATATCCGGATATCCATATTCGGATATCAGAGACCCCATATCCGGATATCCCATATCCGGATATCATATCCGGATATTTCGCGAGATATCCTTCCCAAAGGTGACCCATTTCATGTTTCAAGGAGCTTAAACATGCGAGTTAAAGTGTGTTTTACCTTACCTAACCTTAGGTTATCATCTTTTGCTCATTACATACATCAAGGCTCCATTTTTAAACAAGAAAACACATGGTCAAGGTTGATGAAGCTTACCCAAGCTCTAAACAGAAAAGTAAAGGCTCTTGGAGCTCTCCAAACTGCCCCAAAGGTTCTGACTTTGAAGGTGCACGAAAATGGCACACCACAATGGTCCCTTCTTCACAAAGGTTGCTCCTTGGAGCATCAACTACCAAGAAATGGCTTCCCAATTCACCAAACCCAAAAGTCAGCACTCAGGGTACTCCAAGACAGTCCCCAAACTCAGAAACAAGGCCTCTCACTCATCCCCTATGATCTCTCTCAATCACACAAGGCATTTTGGTGAAGAGAAATGGAAGAAAGGTGGTTCCTTGGCTCTCAAAGATGGAGAAGAGGATGGCAAAGGGTGGATGACTAACAAGCACCAGAAAACCAACGATGAAGGCTAAAATAATAACCTAGGATCATGTGCCAAGGCTATATATAGCCACTTAAGTTTTAATCGTGCAGTATTAGCATTAATAGCTACGCTTAGCATTTTAATTCCAAACTTAGGATTCTGAACCTAGTTATTTTTCTAAGAATTGTCATATTTTTATTTTATTTTTCGGAGCACCTTTCCGATACGCGCTTTTTATAGCCAGTATCAGTTTCTGGCACCAGTTCTCATTATTTTAACTTGAAACTCGTTTTACAAGTCCTATATATTATTCTAAGAATTATCATGCACTTATTATAATTTTTCGGGATACTTTTTCGGTATCTGCACTTTTCGTCAGAAAAGCGACTTTCAGCATTATTACTCACTTACCATAATTATTTAAGCCTCATAATAATTATTATGGTCAATTATGAAATTATTTCCTAATTTCACATATTTAATTAATTAACTTTCTTAATTAACGGTGCGAGTTCTTACAATCCTGGTACCTTATTCAACTCCAAACTAAAACAGCAAAGTTAAAACATTGTGGCATGGACAATCCCCATGCTCACCAAATAAGGCAAAAAAGCCCAAGAGAGTCACAAATCAAATAACATAACAATAATATAAAGCATGTCAGCATCCAAAGCATATAATCATAAACAGCATATAAGTTCTAAACAGAAATCTCAGTAAGACAAGGGGTCCTCAAGGATCTTCCACCCCAAGCTCACTTACATGTGCAATATAAGTTCTAAAAGCAGTAATTCAATATCAGTTCCAAAATCAGTGCAATGCAACAGATATTCATGTCATGTGTGCTATAACTATTCTACTGATCAGAGAAATGCAGGAATACGTCTATTACCCACATAATACAAGCCCATGCGATACCCGCCCACAGGACCACCCCATGGCTTCCTGTTTAGACGGAACACCACATACATATCATATAGCATTTGCACTTACCAGTTCAATAGCATTTCAGCAAAAAAAAATACATGAAAACACATCATGCATATGACCATCCCCCCATGGGACATGGTGGAACAAACAATGGCTAAACCGAGGACACGAAAGCTTACCTTACAAGCTAACAATCCAAGCCAAGAGTCCAACCAAGCTCAAAGCCCAAACACAGCAGAGTCACAATCTTTTATAGACCAGCAATCATATCAACAACCAAACCTCAAAAGCATATAACATTAAGACAACGCTTCTCTTTTACGTTTTATGTCTTAAGGCTTCTCACAAAGCCACAAACCCTTAATCCCTTGATTCTGACTTAACTTAGTCATTACAGTAGTTAAACTTCCACAAACTAGGGTCCACAAACCCATAACTTAGTTATGTATAAACAGTACCGTTACTGTTCACGTAAACCCAGAATATCCGGATATATGTCGGGACATATCCGGATATCCCATATCCGGATATCATATCCGGATATGCATATCCAGATATCATATCCGGATATCCATATTCGGATACCCCATATCCGGATACCAATATCCGGATATTTCGCGACAGAATGCAATTCTGCATTTTCGCGAAGATATCACTCAAAGGTCCAACTTTTACCATCATTATACGTTCAAGGATCCATTTTTAGGCATATACAGGTTCACATACGTGTTGGTTACTTCATGTTAATATATTACATGCCAAGACTCCATTTTTAACTAGGAAAAATCATGATCAAAGGTGGTGACACTTACCCAATGTTCCAAACAGCAAACCAAAGGTGCTCTTGGAGCTCACACAGCTTCTCAAGGTTCTGGTATCAATGTGCACGAAAATGGCACACCAAGGAGGGTCCTTTCTCTTCAAAGGTCACACCTTGAAGCACAAAATGCCATTACAATGGCTCCAAAGACTCCCACCAAGAAGTCAGCCCCAACAACCTCACAAAATAGAGATTCTCACTCAGAAAACAAGCCCCTCACTCATTCCAACACAACTACTAAGTGTTTACAAGGAAGAATCAAGAGAAAAGATGACCATTTGGTGGTTTTCCAATGAAGAAATGGTGGTGGCAAGGGAAGAAGACACCAAGTCAGAAGTGGGAGGCACAGGGCTCACGTAGCAACTGATATGGCCTAGGGTTTTAGGCCCAAAAGTCATATATATAGTCACTTAAGAATTAAACACACATTATTATCATTAATTGCTACGCTTAGCATTTTAATTCCAAACTTAGGATTCTGAACCTACTCATTTTTCTAAGATTTTTTATATTTTTATTTTATTTTTCGCAGCACCTTTCCGGTACACGCTTTTCCATAGCCAGTATCAGTTCTGGCACCAGATCTCATTATTTTAACTTGAAACTTGAAATCACAGTCCTACATATTATTCTAGGAATATTCGTGCACTTATTTTAATTTTCCGGGATACTTCATCGGTACGCATTTATACCGAGTAGCAGAACCGGTGACGAAAAGTGACTTTCAGCATTATTAATCACTTACCATAATTATTTAAGCCGCATAATAATTATTAGGGTCAATTATGGAATTATTTCCTAATTTCTCATAATTATTTAATTAACTTCCTTAATTAACGGTGAGGGTTCTTACACATCACATACATATCATAGGGCATTTGCACTTAACAGCTCAAAAGCATTTCAATAAATCAATACGTGAAAACACATCATGCATATAAACCATTCTCCCATGGGGTATGGTGGAACCAACAATGGCTAAACCGAGGACACGAAAGCTTACCTCTAAGCAATCAATCCAATCCAAGGTCCACACCCACTCAAAGTCCACACGCAGCACAATCACAATCTGTTTGGACCAATAATCATATCAATATTCATACTCTACAAGCATATGACACAAAGACCACGCCTTCCTTTACGTTCCATATCTTTAGGCTTCTCACAAAGCCATAAGCCTTTAATCCCTTTGATTCTGACTTAGATTAATTATTACAGAAGTCCACATTAGCCAATCATGGGTCTACAAACCCAAAATACCATTTTGTATGAACAGTACAGCTACTGTCACGAACTTCCTAGAATATCCGAATATTTGTCGGGGACATATCCGGATATCCATATCCGGATATCACAAGATCTCATATCCGGATATCAATATCCAGATATTTCGCGACAGAATGCAGTTTCTGCATTTCGCGAGATATCACTCCAAAGGTTCCATTTTTAATACTTCTAAACATTAAAGCATGCATCTTTAAGCCCTTCTTAGACCAGTTATCACATTGGTTACTTGTTCATCTTATTAACATGTCAAGACTCAACCTTTAAACAAAGAAAACTCATGATCAAGGTTGGTGAAGCTTACCCAAGGTTCAAAACAGAAACAAGGTGGCTCTTGGAGCTCTCAATCAGCCCCCACAGTTCTGACTCCACAAGGAAACAAAAATGGCAAGCAAACAAGGTCATTTCCCAACAAAATGGCTTCTTGAAGCCACCCAAGCAAGGAATAATGGTTTCACAACACTCAACCAAGAAGCTCAGCCCACAACTCCAACAACCAGATGCTGAAAACTCAGAAAGTGACTACCCCTCACCCTCACAATGCTAATGCATACTCACACTAGGAGATTTGGAGAAGAAAGTAGAAGGAAAGGTGCTCACTTGGAGCTTCAATGGAGGGAAAGGAGGGGTGGCAAGGTGGCTGACTCCCAAGCTTCAGAAATTCCTACGTAGAAGGCACAATATGGCCTAGGGTTATGTGCCATGGACTGTATATATCCAAGCCACATTAAGTTTTAATCACACTGTATTAACACTAATAGCTACACTTAGAATTTTAATTCCAGATTTAGGATTCTGAACCTACTCATTTTTCTAAGATTTTTCATATTTTTATTTTATTTTTCGCAGCACCTTTCTGGTACGCGCTATTACATAGCCAGTATTAGTTCTGGCATCAGTTCTCATTATTTCGACTTGTAACTTGTTTTACTAGTCCTATATATTATTCTAAGAATATTCTCATACTTATTATAATTTTCCGGAATACTTCATCGGTATGCATTTATACCGTGAGGCGAAACCGGTATCTGCATTTTTCGTCAGAAAAGCGACTTTCAGCATTCTTAATCACTTACCATTATTATTAGGGTCAATTATGGAATTATCTCATTAATCACATAATTAATTAATTAATTTCCTAAATTAACGGTGCAAGTTATTTCAAGTAGCAAAGTGAAAAGAAAAATGTGGCTAAATAAATGTCATATCAGGATTAGCCACGTTTTGCAAAACTGTGATAGTTTGATTTTGTCATTTTTTTGTTAAATTTTGCCACGTATTTAACGTGGCTAAACGACGTGTTTTTTTGTAGTGTATTACTGACTTCTAACAATTATTAGTTATCGTTGTGTTTTTCCTTCAAAACCATGACACATGCTATGTACTAGGCGCCTAAGCCTATGTATACGATTAATAGACAACAAATTAATTGGAAATTGAAATTCTTGGTGCATTAATGTAATAATAATTAAAGATAGATAAAAGCTGCATTGAACTGCGCCCCCTAAGTCCTAAGTTAGTCCCTCTTATAAAACAAACCATATGCACATCTATCCTTTATAAGATCACATAATAAGATCACATAGTCTAACTTATCTTATACCAATCCCTATTAGTGCAAAATAGCATATTCCTGCAAACAGGTAATATGGTCGTTCTCGGACAGAGGGGGCTGGACCACTAAAACCCAATAAGTCTAAAAGGTTTCCAAACTTTCAAGCATGGTTAAATTTATCAACCAGTGTCATCATTTCATAAGATAAATATTAGTTAATACATCATTTTGCACTAGTTATAATTTTTTTAATATATAGATTTCTGTGCAAGCCTGACTTATATGTAGATGCCCACCTCATTTACAAATTAAAAAATAGTGTAAAAGTTATCAACACTTATCACTATTGTCTTCATAGTCATCTCATTTAAGCTTAGTTAAAATTATCAACTATCATCGTCAAGATCTTCGTAATCATATCACTATTAAACCGCACAAAAAGTGACCCCCATTACGGTGTAAGTGGCAACAACATAGGTAGTGGCTCCCTCCCATGCGGACAAATTTATATACGAAAATCAAGCACCTAAGGGCTTGGGAAGCAAACCTATTTGGTCAACAATAAATGGATCCAAGGGTTCAAGATCTAGGTTTGGTCGCCTCTGAATGTGAGACAGCTACTTTTTTTGTTGGTAACCCACAATTCCGAGTCAATTTTTGTGTCTTAATTGCTGCTGAAAGTGACAAACACACATTTTGTGGATGGCTTACATGTGCAACCTTTGCCACCAGTGCATTGCACCTTTCAAAAGGTGACCCCAAGCTATTACGAAAGCAGTAATGGATTGATATGTAGTCAGATTTGTAGAGGGGGTGGTAAATTTAAAATTTTATGCGGTGGAAATTTTATGAGAGGGGGTTATAAATTTAAAATTTACACTAACTTAATCAGGACAACACAGTAATGGATTGATATGTAGTCAAATTTAAAGAATTCTCCAAAAAAACATTTGTACATGAAAAATAATAAGCATGAAGGGGAGCGAATTCATGTTACACTTTATTTTTTTTAAGTGTAAATGTAGTTTAAGACAAATATTGGATAAGATTGAGGAGGGCGATCGCCTCTCTAGCCTCTTCCTTTCTTTTAAGTTTTATGTGTACTTTGTTTACCACATGATTGAACATTAGTGATAATAAAATAAAATTTAACATTAGTGTTTACGGTTGTTATTAATTAGGGATGATATATATTTATTATAATGGGATACAGATTCGAATCCACTAGTTATTCATCAACAGTCTAATACTCTAATTAGTTCCATTGTCGTGGATTACATAAGATTGTTAACTGCCATTATAAATTGAGTCTTTATATGCAATTTGTTCATATACCATATTGGGATATGGCGAATATAGTGGAATCTGAATGCACTAATCGCATAACCTGACTATGTCAATGTAGACTGAAAATTCAATCTCATTTGCTCTAGACATGAGATTATTACTTTTATTTTACTTTTTAGTTATTGAAAAAACATGTTTCTTGTTTGAAAAACATTAACCAGGCATTTGAAAAGCTTCGGCTGTAAAGTGAGACCTAAAGATAAGTTTTTGTTGACTTCTCTTCGATGGATCCATTTGGCTTAAAAGCATGATTAAATAAAAAAATTCACCATTTACTTCCATATCCAAGAAAATAATAGCTATATATAATGATTCAGCTAGGAGTGTTCTCATTAAGAAACTTCAAATCCAAATGGTGGGACTTGGGAGGGATAAGGTGAGTCTATGAAATAAGTGCAGGCTACCTTCCCCCTACGTATGTTAAAGTCATTTGCTATATTAGCACCACAAGTTTAAGGTTAAATCTTATCTTCATTGAATGACGAACATATTCTCCAAAAAAAAAAATATTGAATGACGAACGTGTTGAGCTCCTGTGATGAAAAACTATTACCAAAGGTTATTATATGGATAAAATGGTATAAGTTTGCTGGTCTTATCTAGTTGAGAGTTTTATTAGTTGTTAAGACTAATAGATAATCTTAAATAATAAATGATTTAATATAAAAATTATAAAATGAGGGTTCAAGAAAAACGAGTTCAACCGTGACCTTTAATTAATACATAAAGGAAAAAGTGGAAGCGACACATCAAATTGGTTCAGTTGCACAAGGTGTACAGCAGCCGCAGAAAAATTGATAATCAATTATGCCAGTGGTCGCGAACGACTAGAGCGTCAAATTCGATTCCAAAGTGACTAACTGTATTGCTACATATTTAAATACCATTTCAAGCTTATTGAAAATGATGAGTTTTATTCCGGTGGCTAGACGAAAATTTTTAACCCGTGCCAAACAGCAATTCTTAAGGGAAAAAAAAAAAAAATCAGCTAGTACAAGCTATGGAGAAAGTTGTTATTTTCATAGTTCTCTAATATTTCTATAGAACAGTTCTATAGATAAGAAACTAATCATTTTTTTAAACCAGCCAGCACTTACTGGATTTAAAGTGGCTCCTCGGCTGTTTTTTTTTTAAAAAAAATATTTCAATTAGTTTATAATTTTGAGGTTAGTCCGATTTGAAAAACATATGTTTTCACTCTCACCTGCTCAGTTTACTGGCGCCAACTCAATTACCATCATTTATCATTTGGTAACGCCGCTGATTTATTCCAACTTGTTTTCACGTATTGAGTTTGAATCAAGAAAATAATAAAAATAATAATATTTGAATAATCGCTCTCTATTTTGAGGAAATATCTAATATACTAATGTGGCACAGTTTGTTTGGTGCGACCAGTCAATAAAAATCAATGAATGACTGTGATATTTGTATATATAGGAGAGAGAAATATATTTTTATCCAAATATTAGTTGTTAAATAGAAGAGTTACCTACTACAATTATGTGGAAGATATTCTCCTATTTTGATAGTGTTCAAACCGTACTAATTAAAGGTGTGCTGGCAACATTTCCAAAAATATTTGTTTCTCTATTTTTAGTCTAAGTAACATAAATAGTTAGAAATAATGTTTAATTAAATCAATTTATTTTTTTATTACGGAGAATGAACCGTTTGCTCAAGATCACAAATTGACAGAAAGTAAAAAAAAAAAATTTACTTTTTTGTTCTATATATCAAATACAAACATCGTAAAATATATTAGTAGCATTAAATACATATTATTTATTAAATTCACTCTATTAAATAGTTGTATTATCAAACAAACTTTTTTATTCGGAAATTATTTCTAAATACAGAAAAAGAAATATTTCTTTTAAAAAATAATGTTAGAGAACATAATCATTGTCATATACATCCAAAATTCTAACGAAATGGTTTTCTATTATTAGATTTGTTTTAAAAGCTATATACGATTATATTAATTCTTTTTACATAAGTTTACACATGATTTAATACGCATTTGGTTTTCTATTACTTTTTGTTTTAAAAAATTTCTCATTAAAATTTTGGTTATAAACTATTTTAAATACAAATAAACGAATCAAAACATACAATCAAATTCTTGCATATCAATTATGTATTTCATGCATAATCCTAAATACAATTAATTAATTCAATATATTTACACAATAATTACATCCCGTTGCACCCTTTAAATTTATGGAGCAGCACTATTATTCCTTCTTTGGAGTGATGATTTTAGATAAGGACGTGGCTATGATGTGTTGTTCTATTGTTGCCATTGTGATCTCTCTTTCTGCACACAAATGTGCAGTGTTATAAAGTTGGGTTAGTCGTGATCACTGTGCGAATTGTGGGCTACAGGCATAACTACGACATCACGAAGATTGTGACGACTGAAAAGAATGCTGACTCTTCCCACATAAGGAAAGTTACCTAACTAATTGACTGCTTCATTAACACCATGCATGCACCCTTTGCCCTTTACACGTTGGAAGCAAAATTGAAAATTCGTTTCCATCGTCAAAAAAGGGGGAAAAAAAAAACATATTAATTAAAACAGTATTTTTATTATTTTAAATAAAAAGCATATCAACCAAAAAATAAAAAAACTGAATACCCTCTTATAACTTTTATATTCTTATTGATATGACTGATGATTTTAAATTATAGAGTAATCAATACAAGTTGATGTTAGCAAAACCAGCTGCAAAAAGCATATATGCTTAGGGGAAAGAGGGTTAATTTTATTCCATGCGAATCGAATTTAGAAGCACCGACTTATTTAGATTTCAGACTTTTTGTTCTATATTTTAAATTTTATCAACACTTAAAAAAAGAAAACATTTTCGAAATACAACTCATCTTAGAATTTTTTTTTAATTTCAGATAAAAGTAATAAAAACTACTTTGTTATTTTTTTTTTAATGTTATTTAACTATTACAATTTTTTAATTAAAAATATTTTTCTTAAAAATGTTAGAATAAACAAACACGTAAGAATAAAGCCATCGTGGTTTTTTTATTAAAAAAATTAAAGGACTTACAATTTCAATCGAACACATACAAGTAGGTTTGCATGGAGACACTTCAAAGAATGCACGTGTTTGCTCCATTTAGAAGATCATGCGGGTCAGAATTTTTAATAATAAAGGAGAATATATGCTAAGCGAAAATGCTAAACATCATGAAATTTTTTAAGAATCACTAAAATTCAACTTGACGTGTATTCATACTGAAGAGAATTTTCTTTATCCTTATCAGTATTACCCCTGAATCGCAACGGTGATTGGTTAGCAAATCTTTCCTAAGGCTTTCGTAAATTATATTTTTTAGCAAATCGTTCTCATATCGTGTTTGAATTCAAGTTTTGGATTTGATATTTTATTTAATAAGCGGGTTGAATGTATATATAATATAATTATTCTAGAAACCAAAGTGATATGCTTGTAATGGTTTGGGAATAATCTAATTATTCTAGTTGTAAGTTTCTAGATAGAGGGGGAAAGCAAGATATATCCTAATTCTTTTTGGCATTTTTATTTGGTAGAGTATTAAAGTTTTTCTTTTTTTCATTTGGATGTTTCATTGTTTGAGCCCAAGATTTCTTAATGATAAGTTGGATAACATAATGAGATTTTCATTGACAACGAGTAGATGACCTAAGACACTTCCATGAAATCCAAGTTATGACCTTTTTGGGTGCAATTTTCTTTATTTTTTTTCAACATGGACTGAAATGGAGGAATTCATTGGATCAGAATAAACCAACACTTACATGTTATATTTCATGTAAGGCTTAAATTTGGGCCCAAGGACTTTCGAACCCAAACAAATAATCTCTATTGTCCAAAACTAATTAAATTTTGAAAGATATCTAAGGTGGGTTTAGTGAAGTTCAGAATGGGCTTTTATTAATTATAAGATGCATTCCTTTTCTTTTTTTTGATTTGGCTCTACTAATAATGTTCAGTTTCATACATAGTCAGTTCTCTATGATACTCATGGCAGATATGGCTTGCGTCACGATCTGAATACACTAACGAGGTCCTGAAATTTAAGGGGAAAAGTCCTTTTTAAAAAATCATTATTTGATTCTTATAAGCAATGTTAGGGTAATAAGGGCATCTAAATATAAAAGAATAGTTGGAAAATAAATTTCGCCCTTGTGAATCTGTTCACTTTAAGTATTAGTCGAAAAATTGATCAATCACTTTGATATATATATATATATATATATATATATATATATATATATATATATATATTGAAATAATATTTATTCTTTTAAAAGATATAAAACTCTGTTCACCGAAAAAAAATTATATTATTTTAAGGAAAAAAAATTAAATAATAAAAATCATAGAAAGAGAGAAAAAAAAATTTCAATTTAAATTTAAATAAAAAATACTACTTCCAAAAGGACAAACATTTTTTTTAGGTGAAGCGCCCAAGACAGATATTTTTTCACACATAAATTTTGGAATTTAACTTAAGACTAAACGCATAACGGATTCAAGCCCCCTCCACTCATATCAACATAGGTTGATAGAAGACAACACCTCTGTTGAATCCATATAAATAATTGTTTAATATTTTAAAAGTATTAAAGATATATTTTTCTTAAAACTTGTAAAAAATTTCATTAAAAAATTATAATCCAAATAATAATATAGTCAACAGAAGTATGCCTATGAGGATTTATATATATATATAAGGTTTTATAAGAGTTATGTTGTAGAAAAAGTGATTGTGTAATGTTATAGAGATTCGTTTTGCGTGCCGTAATTTCTTTTTCTTTTTTTTTTTGCTTCAAAAAGTGTGGGCCCCACAAAATATTGTGTGTATAAGAAACTTTTTGTGTCATGTTAAAAGATGAATGCAAATCCCATATATATATATATATATATATATATATATATATATATATAGGTAGGATGTGACACAAAAAGTTTGACACCTCACATGAGAGCCATTAGATCAAAAAATATCAACGACTCTGATTTGTAAGCATGTGACACCATTGATCTTTTTTTATCTAATGGCTCTCAGGTGAGGTGTCAAATACCTTATATATATATATAGGGATAGGATCCATTGACACCTGTGTCAAATTTTAAAATTTGACACCAAATTCTAACCGTTGATTTCCGCCAATCAACGATTATCATTTATTGGCAATTGATGATTAATTAATAAGTGTAATTCCCAATAAATGATAACCGTTGATTGACGAAAATCAACGGTTAGGATTTGGTGTCAATATCCTATATATATATATATATATATATATATATATATATATATATATATATATATATATATATATATATATATATATATATATATATATATATATATACACATATATACATATATATATATATACACATATATACATATATATATATATATAGGGGCATGATATTCTTACACCAGTATAAAAGTTAGAAGTCTTACATTCAATCTTGATCATTGATTCACTTGTATCCAATGGTTCACATTACTAAAAAATTTGAACCCTTAGATATAAGCGAGATCAACGGACAAGATTAAGAATGTAAATTACACTGGTGTAAAATGATCCCGACCTATATATATATATATATATATATATATATATATATATATATATATATATATATAGGGAAAAATGTTTCCGCAGTTAATGCAGAGAAGTTATCTGCATTTATTCCCAAAACGACGTCGTTTTGGTATTTAAATCTTAAAAAATTATAAATATAAAGACTATTATAACCCTAAAATAAATTAAAATTACAAAAACACCATGATTTCCGTTCCAAAACGACGTTGTATTGGTTTACTGCAGATAACTTATCTGCAGTAACTGCAGAAAAAGCGAACCCATATATATATATATATATGGATTTTATAATTCTCATTCAACATGAGAATTGAAATTTTTCTACACACCCTTCGATTTTCATGCTGACATGGGTCCTACATATAATTTTTTCTAACATATGGATCCCACTTATTTTTTGTCTCTACAACATAAGATTTCAATTCTCATTGAACATGAGAATTATAAAACCCTATATATATATATATATATATATATATATATATATATATATATATATAAAAGTTTCAACAAATATATTCTTGCCGATGAAACAATATAGTTAAAACATGTAAATAATTTTTTTCTTTTTCTGAATAATAATTTCAGGAATAACAAAATTAGACTGCTAATTGACATTAGTTTTGCATATAATATGTATTGATCTTAATTTTTTTTAATATTTCATGATTTAATTCAATTCGAGTACAAATATTTACCTCTTATGGGCACCGGAGTATTTAATTGTAATAATTTTTTTTTTATATTATCCAGCAGCTCATTTACCTCACACAAATTCATTTGCGATGAATCAAATTCGAGATACTGGTTAATTGTTTGATGGTATTTAATTGTAATAACTTTGTTAAAAAGAAAAAAAATACTGAGCCATATCAAGGGAGCCTTATATTTTTTGCTTCAACTTTTTCTAAAGGGGAAATTTAAACTTCAAGGCTGATTGATTCGGATTGGGCAAAGGTTCTTTTACCAAACCATCAATACAACGCTGCTATTTTCATATTAGCCCATACTAGGTTCCTGAAGTGCTAAGAATCTAATTGTATTGAGATCACCGGCGGAGACCGAGTGTCAGCAATCGACACCAATGAATGAAACATGTTGGTTAAGAAATTTAATTGCATTTCACAAGGCATGTGAATTAATTGATAAATATTATTTTAGTTTAATTAGTGATTTTGAGTTGTATCAAAAATTTAGGAGTAAAATACCTTTCGGGTCCTCAATAAAAATTACGGGATCCAATTTAATCCCATCAGGAAAAAAAGTAGACTCGTTGTCTCTCTGAATTTCAAAATAGACCCATGTTAATTCTTTCGATGGACTAATGTGGATCTTCTTTGAATTTCAGAGGGAGCGCGATTTTGATTAACTGAGTTTTTTTTTAATTTAGAGACCATGAATCGACTTTTTTCTTATTTTCTAAAGGATTAAATTGAATCCCATGATTTTTATTGAGGACTTAAAAGATACTTTACTCAAAACTTAGTAAGGGAACTTTGTTGCCTATGTTGTTCTTCAAATTGTATTAATCCGATGATCAATAAACCAGTGAAGAAAAAAAAATTACTTGGATAGTTGCATCATCACTTCATAGCTCAATCTCGTCTCTTCATATTATATATAGACCTTAGACCTACACTTTGATTTGGATCATGTAGCACCCAAGTTCAAATTCTGTAGAGAAACAAATAAATGATATATTCAACAACGATTGTCTCTAAACACAAAACCTTTACGTCTTCGAAACAATCTTAATCTAGTTTCTCGGCCTACTAAGGACTTTTATCATCAAATGTGACATCTCTACTTATAATGTTGAGATATATAGTCTCACATTGGTTGTATATGCAATTAATGTGGAGTTTATAAGGCCTTAGGCACTCCCATCCTTTGAGCTAGTTTTTGGGGTGGTGTATCCCAAGGTTCTTTACATAGTTCATTCTTCAAGCTCAATGGGCTCTCGTGTGAGAGAGCGTGTTGAGATATATAGTCCCACATTAACGCATTTCCTTTCAACAATAAGCCAAACCTTACAACCTTTTGTTCCTACTTAGTACCCGATAAAGATTCCTTTAAGGGCCTAGTACCAAGTTTGTCTTGCTTGACATGCACATATGTTACTATTCACGGCAAGTGCACCGATCGTACAAGTAATATAATGATTGAATAAGAGATCGTTCCCACGAGGATTATACTCAAGCACTAATTCACTATCGCAAACTTAGTTGGACAATCAAAATTGTATTTGGAAACAGAATTTGAATTTGAAATTTAACAGACGAAATGAATTAATCGCAAGAAATTAAAATAAGAATTTAACTCTAATGAATATCAAGAATAAGAACAAGAAATTAAAGATTGAATTTACTATTTTATAAAAGAACGTAACTAGGGGTTCGATTTCTTTTAATCTCTTTATTACGGTTGAATTCCTTCTTAATGTTAATCTTCCTTAGTAACAATCTAATCAATTCTTTCGCATGTAATTAGGGCTCAATCCCTTGTTACCCTAAACCTTCACAATCTTAGAAGAACCCTAGTTCCCCGGTTATTCCCCAAGAACGTGAGCATTAAGTTCAAGAATCTTAAAGATTACGCAAAATCTATGTCTATCCCTAGAATCATAAAGCGTACGATGAAATTATCAGATAAGGATCACACACCAACATTCCTATTGTCATGCATTTACCTATGATCATTATATAAGATTCAAGCCTATATAAAGCATTAAAAACAGATAATTTCATTCATGATATAAAGGAAAATTAACATACGAATTGTTCAACGCATAATAAATCGATTAAATTCCATCTAATCCTAACTACTTAAAGAACTAGCCAGACATAACAATATCAAGAATGAAAGACAATATAAAAGCCCCCCAAACTCCATAGGTGATTGGTGAATCTTCAATATCCCCAGTGCAGACTTGATGTTGATACGTTTCCGTCGCTCACGAACATGAACCGATGAATCTTCCGCCTTCCCTCTGTAACACCCCGTATATATCCAGTAATGTTATCATACTATCGTATTAAGCTGCGCTTAATTAAAAATGCGGAATACCTTTTTCTTTTCAATTATGATGTCATTATCATTATCAACTTGCTTATTAATCAATTAATAAAACATCGCCTGTATGTAATTGCAATAAAACAACTAACTGAAATACCTCATAACATAGATAATAAAAGTGTGGCTCTAGTCACGGAACTACAACAACGTAGACCGGACCATCTAACAGGTTATACAAGTGTCATGGACAATCCCCATGCTCACTCCAATAAGGCAACAAGCCCAACATCAGTCTCAACAACCACATAATCATAAATAGCGAAAAACATAAACAGCATCCAAATCCAGTCATGGCAGCAATACAGCATAATATCATAATCAACTAAGCTCTGGCCTCCTACCGCCAAAGGCATCAGTCACCATACTACCTGAACCTGAAATAAGCATTCCCCAAACGTGGGGTGAGATCTCTAACAAGAAATCTCAGTAAGACAAGGGGTCCTCCAGGATCTTCCACCCCAAGCTCACTTACATGTGCAATATAAGTTCAAAAGCAGTTTATCATCATCATTTCTCAAATAGTGCAATGCAGCAGATAATCATGTCATGTGTGTCTATTCTATTCTACTGGCCAGAGAAATGCTGGAATAAGTATATGTCTATTACCCACAATTAGTGCAAGACGCCACTTGCATTCACCCCGGATCACCATATCGTATGACGCCACATACTCAGGCTTACCGTCAAGATGAAACAACACATGCATATTAAAAGCTATTACACATAAAGCTCAACAGCATTTCAAATATCCAAAGCATGTAACACAGCATAGACCAGAAACGCATCCTTAGTTCTTCTTAAGTATTTAAGGATGGTCTTGACTGCTGTCCAGTGACCCTCTCCAGGGTCCGACTGGTATCTGCTCGTAATGCTCAAAGCATATGAGACATCTGGTCTCGTACATATCATGGCATACATTATGGATCCAATAGCCGAAGCGTATGGAATTCCACTCATGCGATCCTTCTCAGGCTGTGACTTAGGACACATAGCCTTTGAAAGATGTACCCCATGACTGACGGAAAGAAAACCCTTTTTCGACCCTTCCATGCTAAACCTCTTTAGCATCTTGTCAACATACGTGGATTGAGATAAACCCAGCAGCCTCTTGGATCTATCTCTATAGATCTTTATACCAAGTATAAAGGTCGCTTCTCCCAAATCCTTCATGGTGAAGCTTTTTGAAAGCCACTCTTTCGTTATTTGTAATGTGGGGATGTCATTTCCTATTAACAATATGTCATCTACATAAAGTACCAGGAAGACGACATTACTCCCACTAACCTTCTTGTAAACACAAGGTTCATCCTCGTTCTTGATAAAACCGTTACTCTTAACGACTTCATCAAAACGAATATTCCAACTCCTTGATGCTTGCTTTAGCCCATATATCGACCTTTGAAGTTTGCATACCATATGCTCCTAATCTTTGATTTCAAAGCCCTCAGGTTGTGTCATGTACACTTCCTCCTTCAAGAACCCATTCAAGAAGGCGGTCTTGACATCCATTTGCCAAATTTCATAGTCGTGATATGCCGCTATTGCAAGCATGATCCTAATAGATTTGATCATGGCAACAGGAGAGAAAGTCTCATCATAGTCAACTCCTTGTCTTTGACGATACCCTTTCGCAACCAACCTAGCTTTGTAGGTCTGAACGTTGCCATCTGCATCAGTCTTTATTTTAAAGACCTATTTGTTACCCGATAGGAACTATTCCTTGCGGTTTGGGAACCAAGGTCCATACCTTGTTTTCATACATCGAGTCCATTTCAGATTCCATGGCTTCAAGCCATCTAGAAGAGTCAACATCCTTGACTGCCTCTTCGTAGTTACTTGGTTCATAATCCTCGACGGTTTGCTGATTCTCAATCACAAACCCATACCTCTCAGGTGGATGGATGACCCTCGTTGACCTACGGAGTTGTGTGTCTACTTCTCCATTGGAGAACGTCACCTGCGAAGCATACTCGGGTTCCTCAATCTGTTCATGTGGTTCTTAAACTTCTTCAAGATCAATCTTACTCCCACTGGCTCCTTGAGAGATCAAATCCTTCTCAAGGAACTCAGCATTCTTTGACACAAACATCTTGTGTTCATCCATAGAGTAAAAGTAGTATCCCTTAGTACCTTTGGGATACCCCACAAATAGAAATTTAGTACTCTTAGCACTAAGCTTGTCTGATGCCAACGCTTTGACATAAGCTGGCGATCCTCATACCCTGAGGTAACTCAGGTTGGGTCTCTTACCATTCCATATCTCATATGGTGTGGTTTGAACAGATTTAGACGGTACCCTATTTAGAAGGTATACCGCTGTGTCTAAGGCATATCCCCAAAATGATTTTGGAAGTTGAGTCTCACTCATCATAGACCTGACCATGTCTAACAAGGTCATGTTTCTCCTTTCGGAGACACCATTTTGGTGTGGTGTGTAAGGTGCAGTAAACTGTGAGAGAATTCCATTTTCTCTCAGATAATCCTGAAACTCATGGCTCAGATATTCACCACCACGATCTGATCGTAATGTCTTAATCATCTTGCCACGCTATTTATCTACTTCATTCCTAAACTCCTTGAACTTTTCAAAGGCTTCGGATTTATATCTCATTAGGTACACGTACCCAAATCTTGATTTGTCATCAGTAAAGGTGATGAAATAGGAGTATCCTCCTCTAGCCTCTATAGACATTGGCCCACAAACATCAGTGTGAATGAGTTCTAATAACTCACTAGCCCTATGACTCTCAAGCCCTTTGGGCTTGTGACAAGTCATTTTCCCAGCTAGATAAGATTCACATTGTCCATAGGATTCCAAATCCATGGAATCTAGGTATCCATTTGCATGCACCCTAGACAATCTTGTTTCGTTTATGTGCCCTAGTCTACAATGGCAAAGATAAGATTGATTATCTATCCTAGGTCGTTTCACGGCTATATTGAGCACTTCAGTTCTCATTTCCAGAACATACAATCCATTTATTAAAGAAGCAGTACCATAAACAATATCATTCGAAATGATAGAAAATGTACCATTCTTAATACTAAAAGTAAAACTATCTTGTTCTAAACAAGAAATAGAAATAATGTTTCTAGAAATGTTTGGAACATAAAGACAATTATTCAAATGCAATAAAAGGCTCGTAGGAAAAATAAGGTCGGCATCTCTAACAGAATGAGCAGCAACCTTTGCTCCATTGCCAACGCGGAGGTCCACCTCGTTTCTCTCCAATCTCCTTGGGCTCCTAAGCACCTGCAACATATTGCAGATATGAGAACCACAACCGTTATCCTATACCCATGAGGTAGGATTAGCACAAGAATAATTTATCTCAATCATGAAAGTACCTGAGGTAGAAGCATCACCATGCTTCTTGTCCTTCACACTCTTCAGGTAGTCTGGACAATTCCTCTTCCAATGGCCTTTCTTGCCACAATGGAAGCACTCAGCATCGCTTTTGTCCTTGGATGCACTCTTACCCTTCTTTTTGCCTTTCTTCTTCTTGGGTTTTCCTTTGGGTTTAAGGGAGTCTCCTTTCGCAGGCTCCTTGCCCTTACCCTTTGCCTTGCTAGGCCCACCAATCAGAAGAGCATGTGTCCTATCCTTCTTGATAGACACTTCAGCTGTTGTTAACATGCTTAACAATTCAGGCAAGCTCACAAGCATCCCATGCATGTTGTAATTCATAATGAATTGACTGAAGGAAGGTGGAAGCGAGGTCAGGACTAAGTCATTACTTAGCTCGGCATCTATCACGAAGCCTAGATTTCCTAGCTTCTCAATGAGCCCGATCATCTTAAGAACATGACTGCTCACAGACATGTTCTCAGATATCCTGCATGTGAACAATTCTCTAGAGGCCTTATACCTCTCATGCCTGCCTTTAATGTCATATAACTCCTTGAGATGTAAGACAATAGAGGGAGCATCCATATGCTCATGCTGCTTCTGCAGTTCAGGAGACATGGATGCCAACATGATGCAGACAGTCAACACATTGTCATCCATGTACTGTTTGTGGGCCTCGAAATCAAATTCCGCGAACTCATCTTCCCCTTCCCTAGGAGCTACGGGTAATGCAGCATCCAGGACATAAGCTATTTTTTCGGCCCTAAGAACAATTCTTTAAGTTCCGATACCAGTCCATAAAGTTTGAACCGGTCAGTTTGTTCGTATCGAGTATTGAGCGCAGTGACAGTGGATTAGTCATACTAAAAACTGAAAAAAAATGTAAAGATGATTTAATTAATATATTTAGACATGTTGTATAAATATATTATTAAAGACTTTAAATAATTTGCCCCTCCCACTATTTTATCTAAGTCAATGACCCTTCCCATTTGACTTAGGGTTAATCTACTTTTAGATTTTACCTTAGTGAGATTAAGAGTGCGATTATCTATTTTAACCCCCGTCTGTGACCGCAAGATTAATTTAAATAATGGGTTGATCCTCATCAACAGTATCTCATACCCTCTCTTAACATTAGGTTTTCAACTCCTTGTCACTTAGTGGTGCATCTCATGCAACCAACCTAGCATTATTACCCTAAGCACATAAGCCTGGCTGAGCCTGCAACTTATGTCTCAGTTAAGTATTAACCAGCACCCTAAGTGTCTAACACTTCTAATACTACTCTTACTCAACGAAACAGTGGGTCCCAACTGAGTTGTGGAGCACCTCTATGTAGAGGAGGTTCGAGTAATATTGGTGGTGGGAGGTAATCATATGCTTAATAATTTATTCCTTTAAGGGTTCCTTTTATTTGGGGTTTATTAGGTCTCATCAAACGCATTTATATTATTATCATGCTAGTCGTTATCCTATGTCAAACATCTATCGGATTACACTAGTCGTAATTGGACATGCATAATAATACATACAAACGCGATTTGTCCAATCCATGCATACTAGTCGTTCAAAACATAAAAGCATACGTGCATATAAAACAGTTTTATTTGAGATGGTCATGGTGCTCGTGCATTTGTCCATCTTGCTTCCCAAGCATCAGCTCCTCGTCGTCTATACGCCACTAGCCTAATTCTCTAATTACATATAATTAAAGAAACTCTAAAACATCTTTGGAGGGACAATTAATAAAAATACAAAATTCAAAATTCAAATTACAACTCTAATTAAAATAGAGCAAAATTACACATTAATTTAAAATTTAAAATTCGAATTTCGAGCACCATGACCATCCCCTTCCAAATTGCGCCTGAAAATTTAAACAGCTTGCAAGCACATAATATCAAATATTATATAAATATTTCCTCACATATATTTTGATAATTTAACAATTAAAATATCAAAACAAGAATCAAAATTCAAAAAATTTCCAATTTTCTCCCAATGGTCGAATTTTGCATCTTTATGCATAATTCAAATCTTTGTCAAATCTTTCTCAAAGATCACAAAAATTAAATCATTTATTCAACCATAACTCATTTGGTCGAACCATTCATCATCATATACAAAAATTTTATTAAATAAAATCATGGAGAAAATAATGCATTTGAATATTCTCATCATGGCAGAATCATATTCCCTTTTCAAAAAAATGTTTCTTTTGAAAACTTTCACAAAGAATCAAAACAAACAAAACCATGAGGTCATGTAGATATATGAATACCATAATCATATTAAACATGTTCATAAAAAAATCCACATGCAAAGCATTAATCTTTAACAAAAAGACCTTTTGACCGTGAGAAATTTAATTTCACAAACAAAGTACCATCACCCGCCGATGGTAAAGCAACGGGCTCTGATACCACTTGAAAGTAAAATGGCCTTGAAGGCCGTAGCATGTGAGAGGGAAAAACAAAAATTTTCATATGCGGAATTACACATGCAATCAAGAATCATGCTTTATGGCATGTGATGTTACCTTTGTTTGTGAGTTCAAAACTCCAAGACGATCAGTGATAGGTTTGAAGGGTTCAAACCCTCTAACGTTGATCCACACCACCCATGTCAAGATGCAATAACGCTTTCTTGAAAGCCACCAATTGACCACCACAGAGAGGCTTGCTATGCGCTCAATAGGTGAAGAAGGAGGCTAGGTATATGTGTTTAGAAGAGTGAAGTCTCCAGCATGAAAACTTCACAAGAGTGGGAATGGTATATAGAAGAATTGGCTAGGTTCTTTTGAAAAACCTTAAGGAGAAACTCACCAACTAGGCGCACAAGAGAGGGAGAGAATTAATGTATCAAATCAGAATTTTTACTTTACTTATAATGAAAGTGGCGCACAAGTGAGTGAGACAAAGGTGAAGTTGTTGCAATTCAAAAATCCCAACAACCTCCCCTTTGAATCCTCATAAGGCTAGGTCTTTATCTAGTCAAAATTCTGAACCAATGGTCATCATATGACCACCAATTCATGTGCCCCTATTCAGCCCAAAAAGGGTCCAGATAAATTTGAGCTGTTGCATTCAAGTTTGAACCAACTAGCTCACTAATTCTCTCAACAACCAAATCTGATTGGAGCTTGTTGGTTTGACAAGATGACAATCATCTCCCACCAAAATGGCGCCCCAAATCAGCCCTTGGAGATCTCGATAGATCTTCTCTTGATACAAGGGATTTATTCCAACAAGATCTCATCTTATCCTTTTGTTATGAAACAACTTTTCATAGCCAATTCAAATTTGAATTCAAACATTTAAATTCAAACGTTCAAACATTTATATTTCAAATTCAAAATTCAAATTTGAAAATTCAAATTCAAATTCAAATTTCAAATTTCAAAATCAAAATTCAAATTTCAAAATTCAAATTCAAAATTCAAATTTCAAAATTCATATTTCAAAATTTAAATATTTGATAATTAATTTAACTAATTAAATTAATTAGTAATGTCTTGGATCATCCAAGCTCATTAACAATACCATGCGCCATCTCCCTCTTAGGTGGGCTTCCAAACTTTATCTTGGGCTAACAACCATTATTAGGCCCAATACCTTTAATGCTATATCATCATGACATTAAGGTGTTAGTGTGTGACCCATTAGGTCCAACATAGCCACTGACATAATTGGGCTCGGGCCCAACAAGCCCACAACCCATTTAATGACAACACAGAGCACTAGCAATGCTTTGTTGCCCCAGAGCTAGTTAGATTAATCACTTGATCATCCTATTACACATATTTGGTTGTCGTATATATTTCTTTTCGTCTCGGTTACCTTCCCATAAAACCTAGGGTAAGGAAGCGTATCAACCCTTGCGGTTTAGGGTAAGCTTTATTCGAAATAGGGAATCTTCAATTTACTGACTCTAAAGGCAGATCATCTCATGATCTCTTCTACTATGCATAGATTCTCGAGTCCCTGTAAATGTCATCCCGATTTCTCCGGTTTACAGATAACCTAATCTCTCACAGAGATTTGACGAATTCCTTCAGCTTATCACCCTAGCCCTGTGCTCTTTCAGGACAAGCCCAACAGTGTACCTATGAGTCTCCATGTTTCAGGCAGACAAGGTATACAGTCAAAGCGTGCCTTCTAGAGCACAGTCTAGGTAATAACTTCTGGTCTAAGGAAAGATATACCCAAATATAAAGAGACTACTCTAATAATACTCTCTGTGAGATTTCCTCATAGAGTCTCTTTGTGGGTATGTTCAGTGCGAGCTATACCCTTATAGGTCCACCCACGACTTTAGCTAAGACATCTCCATATCTGTAGCACATGAGGTCTTTACCTCGTATCCGTATACAAGTAGATAAGTCGTGCTAGTCTTACCCGAGATCACTGATCACCATTCTTAGTGTCTCTAGACTAGGAACATAAAATTAGGAATAAACGTTCAGTATCCTTGAATCCTCATGATCGTGATCTCATCACTGATACTCAAGAGATACCTATTTTTATTCCAAGGGGTTTATCCAGTTACTCATATAAAATATTAACAGAAATATTGAGACAAAATATGAAACATGATAAATAGTGTTTTTATTTATTTGCGACAATACAAAGGTCCACATATGTCCTAATCTAATTAAAAGATTGTCTCTAGGACATCCATATACTAACATTATCTGGGCAAGTGGCTTAAGATTACTTATCAAAATTCAATTTCTAAGAGGAATTTATATATGACTGTTCAACATACAGTAAACAGATTTCCCTTATTTTCCTTTCTCCTCTTTTCTTCTTCCACTTATTCATATAATATGAATCTTTTATTTCTTTTCCTTTTTCCTTTTGTTTTTCTTTTTCTGTTTTTGTACAGATACACATTTCAACATTTTTCTTTGCTTTTCTTTTCCACCACTTTTTGGCTTTTTCCTCTTTTCACTTTTTCTTCCACACACTAGAGTTTGAATTTCTTTCTTTTTGTTTCAATCACATCTAGTTCCTCATTCAAATTTGAAAATCAATCAGTTCAGGTGAGGATGTGTATGGAGTGGTTATTCATAATATGTGATTAATGAATAAATAGGCCTAGGCTCAAGGGGCTTCAACTAAGGATGAACATTAGGGTGGCTATTTGGCTCTCTAGCTTTAAAAAAAAAACTGCCTCTATCACTTCAACAATTATACCCCACAGACCATCTCAAGAAGAAACAAAACAAGTTTTAGAGTGATTCATACAGTGAAGTTCACACCACAAAAAAATATATTTTCTGTTTAGGCTCAATAGCTCACGGCTAAGGGTGTGAGACTTATTTTTCCAACTCTCTATTTGATCACTTTAGTTATTTTTCTCTTATTCCAGTGAATTATTAAGCATGCTTGACTGACGCTCATTTATGTGCGAAAATAAATTTACACCATCATACTCTTAATCTCAGCAATCAATCAATATCCTGTAATTATTCACAATGTATGCAATCAAGTACAATGGAACTTAAAAACAAAGAATTCACCATTTAAAAATTTCACTAACATTTAGTGACTAAAGATGGGTGGGGTATTTAAAAACTACATTTAAAGTTTAAATTTTTTAAAGTAAACTAATATAATTAAAATCTAATTTAAACTAATACGAATTTAAAATAACATAATTAAAAGGAATAAGATAATATGAAATATAATAATATTGAGAAATCTCCCCTAAATCATTGCATATGCATGTTGGATAATTCTGTGTAATCATTGTAATCATGAGTTTCTCCTTCCGACCATGTGAAGTTTGTGGTCTGATGAATTGCATGGTACCCATTCCCAGATTTAAATCTTGTTGTCCTCAGCAATAAATTTAAATCTAAAAATACTTCGTAGCAAGAAATCAGAAAATTATAAAATTGTATTCTGCACACATGTCACAGATAAAGAAACTACGTCAGCATGTCATATATCCAAAAATCATAGTCATGTCAGGATCAGTCCCAATATACATCCATGAACTAAAACTAACAGTAAAAACATCAAAATAAAAATGAAAACAAATTGTAAAGTCTGAAAACTGATATGAGGAATCAATCCTCCTCCATATCAGTAGTAGGTGCAGTGTCCTGAAAAATCAGAAAAATTCCCAAGTCAATATGCCTTCCACACACAAAAAACAGTTCCCAGATTTGGGTTCAGATGCAATCTAAAAATAAAAATGAGTATATAGAACTGAGATATTTTAACAGCAGTGAGGAATGGGATAAAATTTTATTGTTTATCGCGCGCTTAAGCTTCCCCTTGGGGGCTTAAGCGCGCTCTTCGTATGGGATTTTTCAATCGTGGAGCGCGCTTAAGCGCGATCTAGCGCGCTAGGGCCGAGATAAATTTCACTTTTGGGGGCTTAAGCCTCCTTTAGGGGCTTAAGCTCTCAATACTTAGAAAATTTTCTCCGTTTTTTCCTATTCCTTGCATTCATCTCTACTGTGTATTCTTTAACCTCAATAATTCCTTATTTTTGTATTTTTTTTCTAAAACTAAGAACTAAAAATTTAAACTTACCTAAATTAAAAATTAAAACTAGAATTAAAACTGGAAATTAAACTAAACTAAATACTGAAAACTTAATTACTGAAAACTTAAATACTAAAAACTTAAATACTGAAAACTTGATTACTGAAAACTTAAATACTGAAAACTTAAATGTTGTTGGGTTGCCTCCCACAAGCGCTTGTTTTACGTCACGAGCCTGACGTACCTCTTTTACTTTCATGGTGGCTCAAAGCATGAGCTTTTGCTATGACTTTTTATTATCGTCCGACCGTTACTGAGGCTTTTTCTTATGTGCAATATATAATGACTGAGGCTAACTTTGGTTGGTTAATCCAATCAGTTCATCGATGGTCGGCAAGTATGATGGTTTTAATGATGATCTTGCACGTATTTCGTGTGTATCTTACTGGTGGTTTTAAAAAACCCCGCGAATTGACATGGATTACGGGTGTAGTTTTGGCTCTATTGACTGCATCTTTTGGTGTAACTGATTATTCCTTACCCTGGGACCAAATTGGTTATTGGGCAGTAAAAATTGTAACAGGTGTACCCGAAGCTATTCCTGTAATAGGATCGTCTTTGGTAGAGTTATTACGTGGAAGTGCTAGTGTGGGACAATCTACCTTGACTCGTTTTTATAGTTTACATACTTTTGTATTACCTCTTCTTACTTCCGTATTTATGTTAATGCACTTTCCAATGATACGTAAGCAAGGCATTTCTGGTCCGTTGTAGATAATATGAATCATTTATCATTTGGGGGGCAATAGTATTTCATTACTACTAATATGGATTATTTAAAAAAATAAGACATGTATTTAGATATTTGCCTTCAACTTAAGAAAATTAGATTATTTGTATTTGATTTTACATACACAAATAGTTGAAGGGAATTCTCCGAAGAAAAAATGGATTATGGGAGTGTGTGACTTGAACTATTAATTGGGCCGTACAGATATATGATTTTTTTCTTATCTGTCACATTTGAATTTACAATTAAATGTGTCTTTGTTCCAACCACCGCGCAAGTCCTCTATAGAAGATATGCCGGTTCGATTGAAGTGAAGAGAATCTTTTCTATGATCAGACTCGATCCTATCCTGGCTCCGTAAGATCCAGTCAAATAAGTGATGTGGTATGATCAAAATGAAGTCTTTAGCTATTTCACTTAACTCATATAGTATGGAAATGCATGCATTTCCTATGCATTGATTCTATTTATGATACTATCGGAGTGAAACAAGTAGATCTAAAGAAGAACAGGGGTTAGATTTTATTAGTAACAAGTAAATCGAGCATTTGATAAAATAAATAAGAATTGAATTTTTTGCAATGGATAATTGTAACTCCCGAAAATAGAATTGGGTCCATTTTCTTACATAAAATACTCATATATGTGTCTATAACATATCCATTTTTTCTATAGATACATTCGGTTCATTTGATTCGCGCTCGAGCCGGATGGTGAAAAATTATCATGTCCGGTTCTTTCGGAGGATGGATCTATAAGAATTCACCTATCCCAATAACAAAAAAACCTGACTTGAATGATCCTGTATTAAGAGCTAAATTGGCTAAGGGATTGGGTCATAATTAATATGGAGAACCCGTATAACACCTCACAATTTTAAATTAAGTATTTAAGCCATTAAGTGTGTAATTAAGTGGAGATTCAGTGAAAATCCTAAAGATTAGGCCAAAATACAAAGAAAGGGAAAAACGGTAATTAGCCAACACGCAACCCTAGGAAGATAAAAATTGAGTAGAAGGTCTCAGATGGTAAAAATAACCCTGGAAATGGGTTCAGAACGAAAAATTGAGTGGATAGGCAAGTTTCAGAAAAATCAGTGAATAGTGTTTTTCGCGGGTAAAAATATCGCGTTACGATTGCACCGTAAAACGTGCCAGTTGAATTTTGAGCTCTAGGTTTCAAATATGAGTTACAAATGGTCTATTGAGTTAGGAAATATGATTGTTGATAAAATTTGATGAAAGTAAGTCATTTTGGGAAAGCGTGCCAACGGCACGCGCGATAGCTTAAAAACAGTGTTTTCTCCGAACGAATGGAGGACTCTGAATTCATCTGATCAAGCCTAATTAAAGTGGAATGGTTAATGTTAAAAATTAGAGTTTCTAAATAGGCTTTGAATTTACGGACGTTTAGTGAGAGTTTTGACGCGTTTTGAATCGCGTGAGGTGGCGTGGGACCCACCCCACTTGAAATTCACTTAAACACCTCATCACTTCACTATTCATCATCACTCTCTTCCTCTTCTCTCTCCCCAAACCCGCACCATCCCTCTTCCCCCCTCATTATTGTGCAAAATCTTGTTTGATCCATAACTAAGCCAAATCTCAACCAAATCCAACGATTTTTGTCTTGAAACTTGTTGGAAAACACCTCCTAAACACATTGGTACCACTCTTGAGCCTTGAAACCGCGTGTGTGAGGAGATCTTGGCAGTTTTCAGTGGCGATTTGGTGAGAAGTTTTTGTGTTCTTGGAGTTTCCAAGTGCTTCAATGGTGGAGTATGATTAGGAGGAGTCTATTGCCTAGCATTTGGGTAAGTTTCCTCACCATTTTGATGGTTGATTCATGAGATTGATATTATGAACTCTAAAGCTTGATTGTATGATGTGTTGTGTTAGAGAGCTCAAATGGAAAATGTCTATTAGATGATAATGCCTTAGAATGATGTATTAATGCTAGAGATGCAATGAAAATTTTAGGTGAAATGTGATGATTTTAACTTAGTGAATTTGAGGTCATGATTTTGGGACTTTGGAATTTTGTGTTGAGGCATTGTTTGATGAATTATGGTATGATTATATGATGATATAATGTGGTTGTGTGAGATGTGGAGTGATTTAGAAGTGAATGGAAATCCTAGAATTGCCATTAGTTGCAACATGGCCTTTAAAGGAAAATTGTGGAATTGATGTTGTTGGAAATTGTTTGAGTGATGAATTATGTGTTAAAAAGGTAATTAGATGGGTTGTGTGGTGATTGGCGAGTGGAAGAATCAATGCAAAAATAATAAGTGGCTTAGTTGGCATAAAGAACCTAGAGTGAAATATTTCGCAAAACGATGCGTAAATGTCGTAAAACGGAAAAACGATGATTGAACTAGCCTCTAAGCAACCTAAGGAAGCGTTATAAAATGGGAATTTGCGGTTGAGAAAGGGGGGATTTTGCGGTTTTCGCGTTCTGACGTAATTCGACGCGAAAATGACGAAACGGCACTTGAATTGGCCTCTTGATAACCTAATGAGGCGTAACAAAATGAGAAAGAAAATTTAGAAAAATAAATCTCAAATTAACACTAGTTTGGCCGAACCTTCAAGGAGGAAGGGGAGGATTTTGTGATTTTTGCGTTTTGATGCTATTTGACGAGTACTGATGGATGTACGTAATTGTATAGGTTGCCATACGTTGACTTGAATCCCGAAACTTGAATCTGGGAGTTGCCCTTGGTCCTGGACCAAGTGGATTGAGGTATGTAATTGTTTCAATGCATGTATAATTGTAAATTAGCATGTATTGTTTGAATTATAAGAGATTGGGAATATCCTCTGTGTAGGCATTCTGTTGTGTACCAAGTTGAGGGATAAGCTGCTGCGGAGCTTGTGAAAACAATATTTAAGGTAACCTCTTGGTACTGGGGCTTGTTCCCCTTTTCTGTTCCACCTTGCCAGTTGATGGCAACAGTAGGAAGTGTGTATGAGTAGTATAGAACACATGAGCATGCATGCATTATTACTATGGGTACTTATGTATCGAGTCTCTGGCCAGTAAACAGTTTTATTAGCCTTCGGGCAGTTTCGGACTTCCACTGGATAGGTCTCCAGGAGGGAGTTCCAGTTGACCGTGGGTCATGGTGTGTGATCCGGGTAGGAGCACACTAGGAATGTCTTTGGCGTTTTGGATGGTTGGGGCATCATGGTTGTGGTTTCTTTGAACGCACCTTGGATGATACCCATAGGCTTATATATGCCCAGGGCGTACGTGGAATTGGGGTTACCATCCCGTATCGTCGTAGTTTGTATCTTTATATTCCCCATTTCTCTAAATCCTTTGCTATATCCCGTTTTCAAAGTGGTTGTTTTATTCTATTGATATGCATCGAAGTGAACCATTGGGTGGAGTTTTCTCCAGAACCTCTTGGTTACTGAGATATATTCGTATATCTCACCCCGTCTCGGGGCATTTATTTCAGGAGGTAGCAGTGGAGCCGGAGCAGCGGGCAAGAGGCCCGCAGAGTGAGCAGTGGAGTGCTTCACATTTTGCATTTTGTTGGCCGTGTGGCCTAGGCTAGACTTAGGGCATGAACATCTCATATGTATGTGGTATGAGCTTCATTAGCATATTTGTTCATGTCATTTTGCCTAAGTCTAGTAGTTATATATTTGGTTATGTTGTCATTTGAATTTAAGTTGTAATATTGGAAGAATGTAAGTTAAAATTTAAGTTTCAAGTTGTAAGTTGTAAAGCAATATTGTAATCGTATTTGATGCATGTCTATTTATGATGGAAGGGCCTTAGGCCTATTTTAGGGTATGATTACATGTATGATGAAAATATGCATGAAAAATGTGTTAGTGATTGCAACTACTTAAGAATGATTAATATGAGTTGTATGTCTAATAACTATAAACTAGATTGGGTTGTAAGTGCCCCAAGGCGTTGTTGGTCCTTGTGTGTGCCACCCATTGGATTATTAATGTATTATCATGTGATTACTAGGTACATTTGAGGCTTAAATGATCTTTTACAAATTTGGGATTATTGGAAAAACAAAGGAAACTCTGGCGAATTTTCTGTAGAATTGGCAGATTTTAGGCGAACTTCGGGAGAGCATATCTCCCTCCATAGAGGTCCAATAGGGACGTGCCATATGGAATTTTGAAGGTTGAGATGTCCTCTATCTTGTGTCAAAAATTGGGGAAAATATGGGTTGATCTTCGGCCTGGAAAAATTGAAGGAACGCAGACTGCTCATGTGCCCACTGCATCTGAGGCAGTTCTCGTCCTGTTTTGGGAAATTAATTCCTGCTTCATTTCTCAGTCAAATTAAGCGTATGATATATCAAATCGAAGATCGAGGTGTTTAGTTTATTTTGTAAAAATTTGGGAGCAATTGAACGAGTGGATTGAGTGCAGTAATTCGTGGAGTGAAAGAGGTTTAGAGCTGTTTTTGGGGTTGGTTGGCTATTTTGCTTATCTAACTTCAAACGGCGATAACCGGAGCAAATGAGCTCCGAATTGAGCGTATGATAGCTTGTTAAAAAGGGAATTAAGTAAGATAAAGATATAATCTGAGAAGAAGGTTTGGTTGTGAGCGGTGTGGTTGCATAAAAATTAAGAGTGAAACATGTCCGAATAGGTAAAAACGTAAAGTTTGGAAACTGGATAAGTGGGTTTATGGGAACCCCTTAGTAACTTATAATAAGTATAGTAAGTTATAAAAATAGTTTAAATAAGTCTTCCGCAAGAGTTTACGGTTACGGTCACAACTTTTAATTATTACGCTTTTTATGTTTTAAATGCTCGCGTAATAATCGGAAAAGTTTATTCGCATTTTTATAAATGAATTGCTGTGATTGTAACTGCGCTTAATATCATAATTAATGTTAACAATACCGGTGTACAACGGGCTGTTACAACCCGCATGGCCCAACGATTCTAGAACCATCAATGATGGGGGTACCTGCGGATCCGTTCGCAACTCCTTTGGAAATATTGCCCGAATGGTATTTCTTTCCCGTATTTCAAATACTTCGTACAGTGCCCAACAAGTTATTGGATGTTCTTTTAATGGTTTCGGTACCTGCGGGATTATTAACAGTACCCTTTTTGGAAAATGTTAATAAATTTCAAAACCCATTTCGCCGTCCAGTAGCAACAACCGTCTTTTTGATTGGTACCGCAGTGGCTCTTTGGTTGGGTATTGGAGCAACATTACCTATTGAGAAATCTCTAACTTAGGTCTTTTTTAAATTGAATCAATTGTGAAATAAAATGCCATGTATATTGTGTATCTAGGGAGAATTCACTTTAAGACGACTGACTAATCCCTAGATACATCTATTCCATTTTTTCACCTATTCCGAGTGTAAGGATTTGTTCTAAAGATTCCATTTCTATTCTATATTTTGATCCTTACTTTTTATAATAAAAAATAATCAAAAAATAATACAATGGAAATACAATGGATTTAAAATTTATACAAATGCTTTTCTATTTCGAAAATATCAAACATCTTTTTTACATCTTCTGCACGAAGATCTTCCATTTTCAAAAGGTCTTCTTGACTCTTATTCAAGAGTTCTAATAATGTATTTATATCATATCTTTTAAGATAATTATAGATCCTAGGGGACAACTCTAATTGGTCAATAAAAATGGATTTCAATGCTATTTCTTTTTTTTTTCCTTAGGTTAGACCTAGCCAATCTATATCTATCATAAAAAGTAAAAAGGGGTAAGGTCACTTTGTGTTGATTGTTTTCTAATTTTAAATTTTCCTCTTCCGCATGTAAAAAAGGAATAAATCAATCAATCAAATTCCGGGAGGCTTCATAAAGTGCTTCCTTCGGAGTTAAACTTCCATTTGTCCATATTTCGAGAAAGAGTATCTCTTGTTTTTCATTCCCATTCACATAAGAATGAATACTATGATTTGCATTTCGAACAGGCATGAATACAACATCTATAGTATAACTTCCGTCTTGAAAGTTTTAAATGTAGAGTAAAAGCGATTAACCTACTAATCACATAACAAGCCTTAGAGACAGCTTCTGCCCATAAGCTTTTAGGTAGGCTAGATTCGGCCAACATACACCCAGTGGCGGACCCAGAACTTTTTATAGTGGGGGGCGAATTTTTTTTTTATATTATCAAGAAAAGTATATACAATCATATATGAACCTAATATAAAAAGTTTGAAAGAGTTTTGTTACAAAATTCAAGGTCAATTCACTTAACTCTTGCTCTACGTTTTTTCATATTATTAAACTCTTCTATAATTGAATTTGTGCTAAAATTCAAAATAATTTCTTTTTCAATATATGTAATCAAAGAATTATCAAGAAATTAGTCTTCCATTCAATTTCAAAGTCTGGTCTTGATGATCTTCCATTCGACAATGGATGCAGGCTCTTTTCCTTACTCGATATTTAGCTCAAAAAATTGAAACCCCTGTTTGTTTTTTATCGTTGTCTTCTTTGAAAATGATTTTCGCCACCCTCTTGATAATCAAGTGTGCCTGATTTTAAAATTTTTTCTTGAGCCCTAAAAGTTTGCTACTTCCTTTGAAAAAAAACTACAATTTTAGGCTCTGATTGATTTCTGTTCTGCAGAACAGTTTCTTAATTTTAAAAACAAAAAATTAAAAAATTTATTTGGTATGAGTTTTATGTATTTGTTGTTGTAAAAACAACATCTGTTTTTTAGTTTTTAAAACAAAAAATAGAGAACACCTCTTACCTTCTTTTTGTTCTCTTTTCCTACTCTTACGTTTAAAAGTGATAGAAACACAGAGAACAACATCTCATTAATGGCATTGTAGTAATTATAATCAAATAGATTTATTTTCATCTTTTTTCTACAAAACAGCTTTTATAAGTTGTTTTATAAAATAGTTTTAAAAACAAAAATACATTCAAACACACCCTCGATATCTAAAGTTAGGGTTGTGCATGGGACAGGTCGGGTCAGGTTTTTGTCCGACTCGACCCAACTTGGTTTTTATAGGTCAGGTATTTTGACCCGACCCGCTTTAATTTGATCCAAGTCAGGTCTGACTTGGATTGGATTTTGTTGAACTAGTTCAAAACCAGTTTGGATCTGACCTGACTTGGTTTCTGAACTGGGTCAAATCTGACCTGACCCGTTTTTGACTTGGTTTTCTCACAAAATTTTGTCGAAATTTTTACGTTGCAAAAGACGAAAATTTCGTCAAAAAATTATTTTTTCGTCGAAATTTTTACAAAAAAATATTTTCTATTGAAATTTAGTTTCCGTCAACAGTTTTGACAAAAATGATTTCTTCCATCAAATGTTTTAAACGAAAAAAGAATTTTGTCAAAAAATTTGACGGAATGTTTTTCGTTCAAAATTTCGATAGGATTGTGTTCTGACGGAAATTATTTCAAGGTAAATGTTTCATTTGAAACTTTCGACAAAATTTATATTCTCTAAAGAATTTTGACAGAATTATTTTTTCGTCAAAATGTTTTTTTTGTCACAAAAATTTACGGAATTTTTTTATAGAAATGTGTTTCGTTGAAAATTTTGATGGACATTTTTTATCAAAAAGCTTGACGAAAATATTTAGTTGAAAATTTTCGATGGAAATGTGTTTCGCTAAAAATTTCGACGAAAATTTTTTTTTGTCAAAAAATTTAACGAAAATTTTTTGGTCGAAAACTTTCGCTGAAATTTGAAATCTGTAAAGAGTTTTGATGAATTTTTTTTCCGTCGAAATTTTTTTATGACAAAAATGTTTCCGTCGAAAACTTTCGTCAAAATTTGAAATCTGTAAAGAATTTTGATGAAATGTTTGGCCGTCAAAATTTTTTGACGACGAAAATATTTCGTCGAAAACTTTCGCCGAAATTGGAAATCTGTAAAGAATTTTGATGAAATTTTTTGCCGTCGATATTTTTTGTCGTCAAAATTTCTTGATGACGAAAATGTTTCCGTCGAAAACTTTCGCCAAAATTTGAAATATGTAAAGAATTTTGATGAAATATTTTGCCGTCGAAATTTTTTGATGACAAAAATATTTCCGTCGAAAACTTTCGCAGAAATTTGAAATCTATAAAGAATTTTAATGAAATTTTTTTCCGTCGAAATTTTTTGATGGAAATGTGTTTCGTCGAAATTTTCAATGAAAATTGTTTTGAGGAAAATGTTTCATTTGAAACTTTCGACGAAATTTAGATTCTCTAAAGAATTTAGAAAAAATATTTTTTCTGTCAAAATTTCTTATCGAATTCTTTTTACAGAAATATGTTCCGTTGAAAATTTTGATGGATATATTCTTTATCAAAAAACTTGACGAAAATATTTAGTCAAAAAATTTTGATAGAAATGTGTTTCGCTAAAAATTTCGACGAAATATTTTTTTGTCAAAAAGTTTAACGAAATTGTTTCCGTCGAAAACTTTCGCCGAAATTTGAAATCTGTAAAGAATTTTGATGAAATTTTTTCCGTCAAAGAATTTCGATGAAAATGTGTTTCGTCGAAAGTTTTTATGAATATATTTTTTTGTGAAATATTTTGACGAAATTTAGATTCCGTAAAAAAATTTGACAAAAAAATTATTCCGTTAAATTTTTTTACCGATATGTTTTTAGTCACAAATTTTGATGAAAATATTTTTCGTCAAAAAATTTTGTGAAAATTTTTATGAAAATATTTTCCATAAAAAATTTTGACGTAATTGTTTTACGTTAAAACTTTTCTTTTAATGTAATTGTGATTTTTTTTTCACATAATGGGTATGAGTCAAGTTTTGGGTCAGTGGGTCAATATTAAAACGAGTCAGGTCTAAAACTGACCCAAATAAAAGTGGTTCAGTATTTAAACCAGTTCAAAAAATATGGGTATTTATGGGTTGGGTCAAGGTCGGATCAAGGGCAGGGCAAGTGAACCAGTTTTTTTGCACACCCCTATCTAAAGTTGTGTTTGTTTAAGCTTTTTTGAAACTTTCAACTCAATTACTTAACTTTTTTAGTCCAAAATTAAGTTTTTTTCAGCCCAAAATTATATATATATATATATATATATATTTATATATATATATATATATGTATTAAAAAAAATCTAAAAATTAGGGAGGGGCGGTGGCCAACCCTAGCCCCTCCCCTGAGTCCGTCTATGCATACATCTCACCTTATTCAAAATGGCCCGATTCATTCTTTCGACCACTCTATTTTATTGAGATGTTTCAGTGCAGGTCATATGCCTATTAATATCATGTTATTTTCAATAAACATTGAATTGGCTATTGCAAGACTCCAAGCATTTCCTTCTAACACAGCCAGCAAGTGACTTTGCCACTAGACTAATCTTGACAGTTTTATTATGGTTGTTATTTCCTTTAAAAAATTTATTATGGCCTTTTTTATTGAAATTTCCCTTTTACATTCAAGCCCTCAGCAACTGACTTCTTTTTTTTAAGTTTTTTCCAATTTTTTAGACCTAAGGGCTTTTAAGACATCTTCTAACCCCAAGGACTCCCTTCTATACTTTATGGTAGCCTTGGCATTCTTGTAGGATTCAGACAAGGCATTAAGGAAGATTATAACCTAGTTCTAATATTAGATTTTTTCATCAATATTATTAAGGATTATAATTATTTTTTTGAACTCATCAAGATTCTCATCTAAGGACCTATCCGAGTCCATCCTAAAGATGATAAAACTTCTCTTTCAAATATATCTTATTTGAAAGGGATTTTGTCATGAGAAAGGATTCTAGTTTGAGCCAAATTCCAACATGGTTTGTCTCATTACTGTAACACCCTGCAGTACTCCGGTTGTTACCATCATGATATTATAGCGTACACAGTAGAAGATTTTATTGAATAATTGATAAAACATCTTGTAAAAATACGAATAAAGTTTTTCCAAAATATTTTCTGAAAATATTTCCAAAAGTGTTCACATGAGATATTGCGAAATCGTAATACTAAAACATACAACTACTAATTAATCCCATTAGTCAGTATTAGTGGCCATTGACTAACTGGATATGACAACAAGTGTCATTCCTACCAGAGTCTCACAGACAGCATAACGGCTGTTAAACGGATAACTTGAAGATAAGAATCTCACTCCAAATACAATCCTGATAGACACATGTTATAAACAGACAGCTCACAAGTCCCACACGGACTGTGATCCCCTCAATGGGTCAGTACATACATAATGGCTCTGTGCCCAAATAATTACATCCATATATCATGTCTATGGGTCCTCATCAATGCATCTAACATAACTCATAATAAATACATCCATAATCCAGAAGCTCAAATAATAACAATTCTGAGCATTATTACATCCAACAATATAGTCTCAAAATAATCTAACTAGGCATGCCAAAACACTACGCATGCCATATAACAAAAACAATAGCGTAACATAAACAGCAGCATCAATCCACTAATTTGTAACTGGGCCCTTGCCCCTAGAAGACTCACTGCTATCATGGGTACCTGAAATGATGTCCCAAAAAGGGGTGAGATAACAACATCTCAGTAAGCTCAAGGTTCTTAGAGGATCCTCTAATCCCCTGAGCCCACTTCCTGCATGACAAGTCAGATATAAAGCATATATAACAAACATACAGCATAAACATAGCATCATAACCCATCCTCTGGTTAACTATTCAAGGGCTCTTCCCAAGAATAGCTAACTGACATGTTCCACATGTCTAGTGTGACTCCCAGGGTCAAGCCATAAGCAGTCAGTACAAATTGTAGTATGAAATAACTTCTAGGGTCAAGTCATAGGCAGTCTACATACCAAGATCACTTGTCAGGATCCTCATAACATACATCATCAATGCATCATCATAAACTCAAGAATCATAAAATATCTATATGAATGTGAATGAATGCACATATACAACATATCACATATTTTCATATAATTCAACCATAATACCCACCATCATGGTGGGGCTACAAGAGAGAGGAGAAACCAAAATCAAGAGCTTAGCACAAGCCCACACTCCAATATAATACATATGCTCCAAAATAATCCTTAAGTGCAAGGTTCTCTAAGCACACCTAGAGTGGAAACCATTCACATCATTAATTATATATTAATTAATCAAGTCATATCCAAGACTTAGTCATTTAATGATTCCACTGTTCATACTCATATGCCAATAATATGCCCATTACAAGTCTAGACCATTTATTGCATAATTACATGTTTTTAGTGCATTATGAAGTGTTAACTTGTTACTCTAACAACCACATAGGTCAAACACCTTACACAACCTTAGAACCACACTCTAGGGCCACTAAGGTACTTAGATTATTTTTCAACACGTCCACTCATCATATTCTCACAAGGCCGAACATGTATCCTAAGGCAAGCCCTAGGTTAGATTTTAACTTTGCAAGTTGATTCAAGCCTTGAACACACCTTAAACCCTAACTCATCCTTCAACACAATTTTTCATCTAAAACCCTAATTATTTCATACATGGTCGAAATCTATAGGGTGTGATTCCTTAGGATTTTCTTCCATTAGATTACATGTTCATGTCTCCATAGACTAGTCTTAAGCCTAGGTTGTTAACTAGCTCCATAATTAGGTTTAATTAGCAAACCCTAATTATCTTTGATTAGAAACCCTAAGTTACTTTAATTTTAGGGTTTCTCTATTTCTAGGTCACTTATGCATTCCCACATAGTCATATTAGGGCTTAGTTCATTACATTCACTAATTACATAATTAGTGCTTCTAAACCCTAATTAGTTTATTTTTAGGGTTTTATAATTAATTAATTCATTATGCATGATCCAAATCACTTCAACCCTTGATTAGTATCCTAATTAGGTCTTGAAATAAATTTCAAAATGCTAACCCTAAGTCATCCTTACATGGCCGAATTGTTTAGGAGTGCAAATTAGGGTTTTTAGCTTGACAACTTCAGCATTTCTTTAGTTAATTAAGTCTTACACTTAATTAGTCCACTAATTCACTATTTAATTAAATTTTAAATATAAAATCCTAATTATACTCGTTAGGGAAGATTTGACATGTTAATGTCATTAGGGTTTGAATTTCATTCTTAAGCAAAATTAATGTTCTTAAGCTTAAAGGTTGCATTTTTAACATTTTCTTTGGTTCAACTCATGATTTTTTACACTTTCCAACATCAAGAACTCATTTTTATCAAATTACAACATCAATCACATAAAGAACCCATGTTGGCCGAATCATATAGGTGGGTGGGGGAGCGTTTTGGTCACCATTTCACCAAGTATTCATGCTTACTTCCTCAAGTTAGCTCCAAGGCTTCAAGCTTCCACTTTTCTCAAGCAAAGATGCATCTTTTTCTACAAAAACACATCTTTAAGAAAGACTCAAGGTTAGAACTCAAGAACACAACTCAAAGATGGGATTTTTCAAGAAAAAGATTCAAGAAACAAGCACCAAAGTGGTGTTCTTCAAAGGGAAGTCAAAACACCATCACCATGGCTTGAGGGCTGTATGGGGATGTTTCCACCACAAAAATTTGGTTTTCAAGAACAAAAGTGGTATGTTCTTGAAGAGAAGGATGAAAGGAACAAGTTTTGTGAAGGAAGTTTGGTGATTTGATGGAATTTTGTTAGTGAAAATCTATAGAGAAGGAGGAGGAAGTTTGAAATTCAAAAATGGGTAGAAAAAGAGAAGGAGGCGCTGAAATGGGAGGAAGGAGGGCTGCCCTAGTCTTCTATGGTTTTGACCAAGTCACTTAAGTGACTTTCTGTCCTTTAGTGACACCCGGTGTAATTTTTATCTGAACTGCTATCAAATTTTCACCCGAAAACTCTCAAGACTCTAACTTTAAGTAATTAATATTAAGTTTTTCTAATTATCATGTTCATAACTTAAAAATTTGATTATTAGATTACAGATTCACTTACTACTGTGTAATTGCACTATAGTCTTTACCGGTGTTCTTAACTGTACCCGGATTTCATAATCTTCTTAACTCTAACATTATTGGTCTAATTACGACTTGTTAGGCATGTATTGGTCTTTCTTTCCATTTTCTCCTCTTTTTCTCATTTCGAGATTCTACCGGCTGCTTCTACAACAGTATAAAATACCCGACTATGATAATCAAATTTGCTAATTTGAAGCTATTCTACTGACTGTTACTGCTTCAGCAGTCAAAAATAACAAATGAAAATCCACCTGTGTAGAATACTATCAATATAGATATCAAAATTCTTAGAATTTTATCCTCATTCCATTTATGACCCTAAGGTCTTCATAATAATCCTCTAATTACAAAATTACAAAATTAGGGTTATTATAATCATCAACCTATTTGAGAAGGTTATCAGAGACGTAAAGTATGAGAAGATTAAATGTTATTTTCAGCATATCAGACTTCTTTTCACGGGATAGGGTTGATGGGAGCTCTTTCTCTCCTCCAAGTACCTTAGCACATTTTTTATGCACAAGAACAACCTTCATCTTTTTGCATCGCTTGTTGAAGTCACCCTTGTCGCCAAACTTCTCCACCTCCATGCCTGTTGACCTCATCTTGAGTTTAGAAAGAGTCCAATAAGGAAGAGAAAGCAAATACAACAATTTAGAGAAAAAGTGGAGAAGTATATAAATAATAACATATGGAAAGATTTAAATGCCATATGTTATTGCTACAAACCTAATGTAAATGCCATATGTTGACCCCATCAGATCTTGGTTTTTTTTTTAAAATGCCAGGATCCGCATGCAAATCCTAACGCAAATGTGATTGCTGCAAAATTTCTCTTCTGCAACAATAATAAAAGTGACAAACCCATAACATATATAGTATCAGGACCTGTAAACACACTCCACAACAAAGTTAAACCACCCGCAAGAAAACCCACATAAATAGAAGAGAATCAAAGTGCACAAAAGGGTTTTGATTGAAACCCAAAGTTATTGAAAAAAAAAGAGGGCTGGGGCTTTGAGAGAGAAAACTCAAAGGAGAGGAAAAACACGTGAGTAAAATTGTATTCATTTTTTTTTTAGTAACACCTGAAGAGAGAATATATGTTAAGGGAGTTGCGAATATCATGTTACAGGAAGAAGGATCAAATTCCTGCTGACACAGTTTTAGATGGGATCATGAATTTAAAAAAAAAAAAAAGTTAAGCACGACAATCGATGTTAATGATGGTAGTGCAGGAAACACTGTTTCTCTTCCAATAACATTACAGTTATATTTCCCATATGTTAAACACAAAACGCAAAGTTTGGATAATAGCCAAAACGAACTCAAAAGGAATGCAACTAGGAGCTGCATCACTCATCATCTCAAAAGGAATTTAAATACCAATCGATAATTATTGCCTGAAATGACCCAATTGGGTCAAACAGCCCAACCTTCTTGCATAAATTAATGTGCAATCACCGAACTCACCTCAACAAACGAAAAGGCCAAAAAAAAAACCTCGTTGTTAAGGCACATTGATGCTTTCAAAAAGTTACGAACTAGGTATACATGTTACAAGTTCATACACATGATTATTTGTGCAGATGTCATTCCCCGGGTAGATTGCTTTCTTCAGCATTTGAATAGTACAATCATTATCTACAAACAAAGTTGATGATTATTTCCTAGGCTTACTATGACACCTGTTATAATATATGCTACTATACGTAATCATTACATGAATAATTATTATAACACTAGTTTGCATTGCAGTGCAGCAAACTTAGCACACTGAAACAAACAGTCTTATTCTTCACTCTTCCTTTACCATGGCCTTTGCTTGATGCCAAAGAAGTGGTGTTTGAGAGTTTCCAAATCTCGTATAGCTTATAGACTTATACAGATACGGCACAATTATTATTTCAAGTTATGGCTTGTAATTGGTAGTTTCTAAATCATGGTTATCATTTTGCTTCTAAACACTTTTTTGGACGTGGCTTCCTATCATTGAAGGGATTAGTAATTCCACTACAAGAAACAAAACACTTTAGTAGATGCGAGTCTTTTTGTCAGTTTGTAGCCCCCACAAGAAGCTAAGGTTATTTTGACATCAACCAATACTGCTTCACCAAGAAACGCAATAAAACCTAGAGTAATCATTGACATGCTTTCACACCCATAAAGATGGAGATGGAAAGAAAGCAAAAACATTCTTTAAATGGAACTTTGGATACTTAAGATGTTATGGTTAAATTCTAATTTTTCCAATAACAAAGCTACAAATACTTATGATAATATTATGTATACAATATATCAAACAAAAATAGGCCAATACACTTGGTAAATGAATTCAGTGGACACCACCAATATCACAGAAATGTAACCTTTTTTTTTTTATGATAATCAATATTATAGCAAACCCCTTTTATTTCTGAAGTAAATGACATATTAGAGGGGTTGCTAAACAAATCTAAATACAGCAAAGAATGTATAGAACATATAACACGCCAAGTGGAAGACAAACCCAAATCACATCCACACAATTACAAACACGTGGTATTATGGTATTTTAGTCGAAGAATTCCCAATTGAACTTTGGATGACCTGAATTATTATTGGTCACTGATGGGGGTGTTGATGTGGATGGCACTGGGATTAATGGTGGGACAGAATCAAATGTCTCCCATTTTGTGGTAACTACAACTCCAGAGGTAGAATTCCTTGAGGGTTGTTGTTGTTGCTCTTGCTTAAATACTAAGGAATTCCCATTTGAGTTCCTTGGTTGTTCTTGTTGCTGCTCCTGAATTGGTACCAACCTATGATTCCCATTTGCATGCATTTGTGGTTGCTCTTGAATTGGTCCCAGTTTTTGCCCATTTGATTGCTTTTGTTGAGGCTGTATTGGGGCATGACCTCCATTGCTACTAGGCATGGAATTCTTAACTTTCAGCATATCCAGAGTTTCAACATACTTTTGCACTCTTTTTACCTTCAAAATGTTTCACTACCATCAGAATCCAGAATGCATAACTAACGCAATTTAAGAACTAGAAACACAAAAAAGAGCCAAAGGCATGAAAAAGGTTACCTGCATTTTCCTCTGCAATTTCACATCCCCATCAGCCGTTATACCATCCAATTTAATCAATTGATTCATCAATAGCTCAATCAGACTAAGAAAATCTGTTTCTACAACTTTCCCACCTTTGCTAATTATTGATTCAAAAGCAGATACCTAAATAATTCCAATCACTAATCAGTTACTAAACCAATCACTAAGTAACTGTTTGAAAAATGAAACCAAAAAAAAAACACATACCCGCCCTGCAAGCCTATCTACTTCCAAGCTGATTTCTGAGATAGATTTTGCAGCTTTCTCCATCTTAGCATTTTTTCTTATCTCCAATAACCTCTTCTCTTGACTAATAGGGTCTTCCACAAGCACTATCTTTGATTTGTCCTTGACCCCAACTATGTCAAGGAAAGCTTTTGAATCTCTCTCCTTGTCTTTGTAAAACAGCTTTTGGTCTTGGTGGTGTAACCCAGTTGGCCCTGACAGCATTTTCTTCAATTCCCCTACAACACAATGAATGAAATTCACAATAATCAACATAACCAAAACACCTCCCAAAAAAAAAACGAAAAAAAAGAAAGAAAGAAAAATTAACAAAAGAAAAAATATAGAAAGCAAAATATCAAACCAAAATTGAAAAGTGTCCAAGAGTTACCAAATGTAGCTTGGGAACTAATGTTGACTTCATGGTAAATTGAACCATACTTGACCCTAACTCTAATAGTTGGTACATGAACTGAGTTCTGATCCGAATTACCGGTTCGCATCTGAACCAGCATTCCACCTGGCCTCCTCTCCCAATCCATTGAACCGGGTTCAGCTCTGCAACCAGCTGAGCTTCCATTCATGATAGGGGAAAGGCCATTTGTCTTATTATTATTACTATTCCTCATCCTCATCATCTTCAATCTCTCTCACTCTTTCACTTTCAGAACTAAGCAACAAAAAGGGTGTGTGATGATGAATCCAAAAACCTTAAAAGAGGCTTAGATCTCTCAGAACTGAGATTCTCTACCACCCAATACAGAAACCTCAGCAACCCAATTCACCAAAAAGGCTGCTACAACAACAACAACAACATGTTTCAGAAACCTCTGACCCCGGCATTCCACAAGTCCACCCTCACAAAAAAGAGAGAGAGAAAGACACGAGAAAATATAAAAAATAAAAACAAAAGCTTTCAACTTCAGGACACAGAGAGAGATAGAGAGAGAGAAACTTGGACTTCTTTTTTTTTTGGGGGGGGGGGGGGGGGGTACAGTTTTGCAGAAGAATCAATGGTTTATGAGGAAGAACAACTCCAACCCAGAACCTGAAACAGCTTAAAGCATAGATCTTTGTATCAAAATGTGGCTGAAACTGTGAGTATAAGAAATTTTCAAGCGTAATCTTAACCAAGAAAAAAGGAACAGCTAGAATCTAAAGCTGCGATTTTTTCTGAAGGGGTTCAGAGAGAAAACAATTCCAATGATGAGGAATTGATTCTCCTCTCTTGCTGTTCTGAAGAAATCGAATGGAGAAGAAAATGAAAACACAAAAAAATGAATATAAAAATGAGTGGCCAGCTAACTATGCTGACACCCTGTGACCTTCATATATACTACATTAAATTAATTAACTCAAATAATTTTACTTTTTTAATAATTGTCCTTAAAAATATCATATAACCAAACAGGATCAATTATTCTTTTGTTTTTTGTGACCAACTAGTAAAAGGAAGCATTTCATGAGTCACGGTTCAAATTATAATTGCTGCTTTTTTTTAATAATTGTCGATCAGATTTTCTTAGTTTTAATTTTTTTTCTAAGAATCTGGCTGTTTAAAAATTATTTTGAGCCTTAATTAATTCTAATGCAACTGAGTAAAATCAATTTTTGTTTTAATGTAACTTCTGCTCTTAACGTGTATTAGATAACTTATTTATAATTAAAAAATCTTTTTAATAGTATAAAAATAAAAAATTTCTAGGAAAAGTTCTTCTTAAGTATTTTCCTCATAAAATTTTAAAAAATAAAAGTAAGCTCATTAGATACGAATTTTTGTTTGTTTTTCAATATTTTCATTTTGTCTTTATTAAAATATTTATTTACAATTTAAGTGTAAGATTAATTCCCTGAAGTTAAGCCTTAAATAAGTTAATAATAACTAAGTTAAAAATCATCTCTCTGTTTGGTGGGTGAAAAAGGAAAGAGATGGAAACGAAGCAATCTTCGTTTTTTCATAAATGGTTAAAAAACGGACTGAGAGAACTGTGTTATAGTGTTTTGGTGCTTTTTGATTCATCGTAAAGAAGCTGAGTCCCTCCTTTTCTGGAAGCCACGTGTCATTATAGGGGTAGTTACGGAATTTAGGGATAGACTAATCATTGGTGTTAGATATTGGTGAGTTAATTTTGGTGAGTTAGTTTTACCCGCCAAAGCTTCTTATTGGTCACACGTGTGAGGTTGATTATTCTCTTTGTTTACCCCCAAGAGTGAAAGTTAAACTGAAAAGAAACCTATGAAAATTTGATTATATTTTTCAAGCTTTTTATTTATTATTATTATATATACGTGCTTTTCCCCTTCTTTTTGCAAGAATGCATAATTTAAGAATCAAAACTTTGCTTTTGATCCAATAAAATAGTAACGCTTGCTCCCTTTTTCATCCTTTAAAATTACAATAGGGAATTTAATATTTTTAATTCTTTTAGTATGCAATTTTTTTCTTCAAAATAATCAAAACCAAACACACGATAATAGTTACTAAGAACTAAGATGAGCTTTTTTTTATTTATAAATTCTTGATTTTGTTATGAATAGTTTGTATTTGACTGGAATAACTAGATCAGTCAAAATATGTATAAATATTTTTAAATATTATTCGCTTTATTTGCTTTTATTTATATAATAATTGAAAGTAGATTAAGAGTAAGAACTCAAGAATAGATGTAAGGGATTTTGGTCCCTTTCGATTCAGGTATAATTTCATTTTTTTATGACATTACGTGCCAATAGCTTCATTTAATGGAAGCATTTGGTTAGTTTGTCTTTTCCTATATTAAACAGACAATTGCAATATCTGTCCTTTTTACCATTTTTGTTTTTTTAGAAATTTTGTTAACTAAGCTGCTAATTGTAAGTGTATATCTTCATCGTAGGTTAATGATATATATAATTGATCTTTAGACTAGCTAGTTTTGTCGTTAAGTCAAAAACTTGATCCTCATTAATGCTCAATCTGATTGGGAGCAATTCAAATTTGTCCAAAAAATAGACACAAGAAGAATAACCTTGCGTGAGGAGACCAATTGAGAATATAGAAAAGAGATTGGAACTAAGAAAAATAATATATTCGTATGAAATTAAGAAATTTTTTAAAATTTGATGCACTTATTACAAATAACCTTGCAGATACAATTTTACCTATATGGGGTTTACATTTCTGTCGCTGCTGTATTTGCAGCAATCAAATACTTGTCATATATATATATATATATGAAATCATTAAATGCGGGGAATCATAACCATACAAAAGATGAAAGTATTCAATGTGGAGAATCATAACCATACATCTGTTGTTGTTGTACGTAAAGCGGCGGCAGAAATAATTTTACCTATATATATATATATATATATATATATATATATATATATATATATATATATGGGAAATCAGTTTGTCATGTTGTAGGAATGACATTGTTTCGTCCTGAATCCGGTTCTATATCCTGACTTTTTTAAATGGATCCGGTTCGCGATCTTGACTCTTTTTTTTAAAGTGTGGGACTCACATTTGATTTGTGTGTGTCTATATATATATATATATATATATATAAACATTTCTCAAGCAGCTTGAGATATATTTATCTCTGTCCATCCAAAACTACGTCGTTTTATTTATTTATTTTCTTATATTAATTGATATTTCTCTCTCTCTCTCTCTTTTCTTTTATTACTATTGATTCATCTTTGTACGGTTATGATTTAGTAGACAGAGATAAAGTTATCTCAAGCAGCTTGAGAAATGATAAGCCATATATATATATATATATATATATATATATATATATATATATATACATATATATATATATGGGAGATCAATCAGTTTGTCATGTTGTAGGAATGACATTGTTTCGTCTTGGATCCGGTTCTATATCCTGACTTTTTTAACAGGATTCGGTTCCGGATCTTGAATTTTTTTTTTTTAAAGTGTGAGACTCACACTTGATTTGTGTGTGTCTATATACATATACATATATATATGGGGTAGGATATTGTAACAATCTATTAGTGTTACTACCAATCAATTTTATCGTTTGATTATGTTGATCCAATAGTTATATTTATTCTATCTTTATATGGTTATGATCCTTCATATTTAATGTGAAAACATTAAATATGAAAGTCATAATCATACAAAGGTGAAAATAAATATAAAATATGGAGAATTATAACCATACAAAGATGAAAATAGATATAACCGTTGGATCAATATAATTGATCTAACAGTAAAATTGATTGGTAATAACATTAGTAGTAATAATATATATATATATATATATATATATATATATATAACACAAGATAATATTTAAAATATTAAAGGAAAAAATTGCCATTTCCATGATGTAAATGCAAAAATAAAATAAAAATAAACGAAATCATCATAATTAGTTATTATAGTAATTGAAGATCAAAATCTCTAAGGGCACTCAAAGAATAATAGGGACACGTGGCGTGCATTAAAGGAAAGAGTAGGGTACAAAAAACTAAGAAACTACACCCTTTTTTACCTTTCTTGCTGTGTTCATTTCTTTATTACCATCCACCGACAGCTTGGTACGTGCGAGCTTCTCCGCACGTGAGAAACTGCTACCGGATTGTTATCCTGTGCATACGTATTACGATGGACATGGTTTTACCAACCGAGTTGTTGCATTTTTGTTTTATTCTTATATCATTATTATTGAGTCTCTGAATATTAATGGAGATTAGATATATGCTTTTTATTAAGCATCCATAGGAATTAGTTTAAATTAAAAAAATTTGTTGTTTTAGGGATTGGGCAGTTGTCAATGAGGATATTTGATTGCAGACAAGGTACCCACCAATTGGAATTAAATAAAGACTTTATACACGTTTTTCTATACAAAATTTAATAAAATTGATTTTCTTAATTAACATTAAGTTAAATGTATTAACTTTAGAACTTGCATTTTCTTTTTTCTTTTTCATGTTGGAGGTGTATGTACCTGGTCACCTGGATGCAAGTGGAGAATGTAATTTTATAAAGAATTATGCTAATATCATATTCAAATATTAGAAACTTGGTGCATATTTAGGGATGTTTATTTATTTTATACAACAGTGTTTTTTTTTTATTTTTATCATAAGAGTTGTTTTGAATTATTGGCATTTGTTTGAATAGAAAGATAAAATTTGTTGATTATTTTTTAAGGATGAAAACCACTTCTTCTTTTTTTCTTGAAGTAATTTAAAGGTTTTTTATTCTTAATTCTTAATTTCAGATTTTTTTGACAGAACCGGTGTTTTTTTTTTACCATGAAATGAATAACATTTAAAATAATTTCATAATTGATAGTTTACTAGGAAAAATCATTTTTTAAACAATATAAAAAAAACATATTATTTAAAATTAACCTTTTAATTAACTATCTAAACATGAAATTTCTCTTATCATTATTATTTTAAAGAAAAATGATTATACATTTACTTATTATTAAATCATCTTTCTTTTGCAGTTAATACAAACACATATGTCAATGTGAGTTAAACTATATGCTTTAACTATAAATGTTAACTTATAAATATAAAATGTAAGAGTGATTTGTCAATGTGCAGTGAGTCTTATGTAATGAATTGAGACAATTATTTATTTAATGTATGTTTTTACACAAAATAATGTGTCACATGTTAAAAATTATTTATCTATAAACTTAAACTGTAAGATTTTTTGTGTTTATATTTGTATTTTTGTTCTTGAAAAATGTATGATGCACTAGTTCATCAATTATGTGCTTAAAAATTCCATAATAGTTAAAATAAATAACAAAAATTGAATTTTAAATATCTCCATCATAGATTTCAATACCATATCAAAACTCAAATTATCAAAAAAATGTAAACGGTTAAGTAAAATTGTATTAATAATTTTTATATTTATATTTCCAGTTAGCTGAATATCCAGAGCAGCAAAACTCTTATAAACAATAACTTTCAAATGATAAAACTATGAGTGCTTAATTAATATGATAAAAATTCTTAGTGAAGATATTTTATGTTTAACATTTAAAAGAAAAAGAGAAAAGATAAAAATGGGTAGAAGGGCAACGTTTATACTGGTTTTTTTAATAGACATGCGCGCAGTCAACTATAATTTTTGTCATATTCATAAATAATATTATCTTCTTTTTTTTTTTTTTTTTGATAACAATATTATCTTCTTTTTTATTTTCATAAATTATGTAAAAAAATTATATTATGAAACAATTTATTTTACATTGACCCTACTCTCATGAGGTCAGTTATTATATCATTCCCAGCGAGTTTTCTTTTGTCGTAATTAAATTGGAGCAACTCGTATTAAATTATTATATTTATGACCAACGACTAAATTCAATTTTAATTATTGAAACTATTAGTTTGATGTTGTCATATTGAGTTAACAATGACAACTATCTCAAATTTTCGATTTTCAATTTTTTTTTATTGATGCGACTTTTCTGAAGATGAACATGTACAGTAGGACAAAAGCGCCTTCTATAGCGCTTCACGATCACATGAAATGGACCCTCATCAATCAGAGTACGGTTTTGGCCTGAATAATTAACATATCTGACCCGTAGTTTTGGTTAGGTTGGAAAAAATTACATTATAATAATTGATGGTAAAAATAATTGTCAGATAGGGTTAATATAAAAATATTTAAGGCCGTTATTTTCAAATTATATAAAATCAAAGTTTTAGAGAAATATAATATAAAATTATTAAAGATTTATTATTTACAAGTATAAGTTTTTGGGTTGAAACTACATCAATAATTTTATATTACTCTGATATGTCCTTTTATAAAGAGTTCATTGAGTGACTTAAAAGATAAATAATGCATTAGACTCAGTTTATATATGCTAAAAAAACTCCATAATTAATATTTAATTAATTTTATTAATAGAATAGGGTTGATGAAGATTGAACTCTTAATCATTTAATCATGTCGGTTCTTATAATCAATTTAACTCAAAAGTTTAAACTAATAAGCGATAAACCTTCAATGATTTCATATTATATTTTTTAACAATAATTAATGTTTGAATGATTAACTTTTGCATCTTGAATTTGTTTTAATACACATTACAAAGTATAATTGTTTTTAAAGTGTGATATAAAAATACTTTTAAAAAATTAGACTATTCTTGTTAAAATGACCACATATAAAATCCAATGGGCAATACAGTTGATAAGTAGATTGTGTTAAAGGAGCGAACTATTTGGGTTAAAAGATCTTCTAAAAAAAGAAATTAATCTCATTCAAAAATTGTGGGTCCCATAAAAAAAATGCTCCATATAAAAAGATATAAAATATGGATCTATTTATCTCATGTTGCATGAGATAATTATCTCATGCAAGTGATGCAACAGAGACAAAATAGTGGGGTTCATTATTTTTTTTAAAAAGAAAAACAATGGATCTACTACTTTGTCTCTGTTGCATGAGATAATTATCTCATCATGTAATATGAGATAATTATTTCCCTATAAAAAAACAAAATAAATGTGATAAATGTTTTTTTACATGTATATTAAACATAGAGAAAGGATCTTAGTTTCATTCAATTAAAAGGGCACAATTCTTTGTATAAGAAATGTGTCACGTTTTATATATATACACATTTAAAGGTAAGGAATACTGAGAGAAAAGAAAATTAAAGCAAAGAAGAATAAAGAAAAATAGAGGGGCTGCTTTAAAAAGGACAATACTGGTACAGATAATAATAAGTTAGGTAGAATGTTCGTATAGCTTTTGTGCTATTTTATACTTAAGAGTCCAAGCTATATGCATGTGTAGGCATATGGGGTGGGGTGGAATGTGGAGTGTGGTCAAAGGAAAAACCAGTTAGTCTTATAATTTAAGGGAATTACTAAGAAGTCTCTCCACGATGCAGGGGTCATGTGTGTGGATGTTGGAAGGTGTTCCTCTAGTGTTGGTGGCTTGTTTTCTGATTCACAATCAAAACCCATATACAAAGCTTGGAAGCCTCTTCACTTCCACTGTTTCTAAATCATATAATTGTTCAAAGCAAAATCGTAGACATGTCTAGATCTTCAGTCAGCTTTGTCCATTCACTTCCCCTTTAAATATATGATTATTATTATTTTTTGGATAATTAAATATATGATTATTAATTAGGGTATCGTGAGTAACAGTTTATTAGTTGTCTATATATCGTTATAGCATATCACAAGCGCAAATTTGTTGATTAATATCCTTTTTCTCCCTTCCAATTAGAAAATAATAGGAAAAAACAAGCTTATTTTGAATCTAAAATATTGCTAGTTATGTACCAAAAAAATAAAAAAATATTGCTAGTTAGTTCTCAGTTTAGCACTTGATCATTTATACATTAATTTCTAACATTCATTTTTTAAGTGTAAGTCATATTAATATACTCCTCCTCAAGCATATTCATTTTTAAATATCCAATGTGTTATCAACTAATAAACATGACATTATATATTGACCTAAAACTTTATAAGGTAATAGATATATAAGTCATTTTACACTTAAAGACACACACACACACACACATATATATATAACTTTAGCAAGAGAGAGACAACTTTTTCTTTTTTTAGTAAATAAATTTGATAACTTTTTCTCTTTTATTTGTGTTGAATTTGATTAAATTAATATAAACTTTGATTTAAAGGATCAAAAGAAAACATTCTAAAGCTAAAGATATGGTTGTGTTTTGTACTTGCAAGTAGTACTATCACGTTTTAAAGGAAGAATCTAACAACTTTTTTAACGCAATGAAGACATAAAGAAAAGAAAAGGAATTAAACAACCCCAAATGACATAATATTAATGATAATAATAATAATAATAATAATAATAAACAGAGTATGTAGACACACATTCATCTTTCTGTCATGCATAAGGATACTTTGATCAAACAAAAACTGTCGGTAGACAAAAGGCCAAAAAAAAACAAAGAAGAAGAAAAATAAGAAGATATGAAAGAAAAAAAAAAATTCCACTTTTTCAAAGATGAAAGTGGACAATTCCTTCCTTTGTGATGCGGAAATTGATGAAAGTGTATTGCAAACAGTAAACACGCAGCATCTCCAAGTCGGTACTTTCTTGATGCTTTAAAATTAACAATGATAGTGAATAATATTACAGGGACGTTTTCTGTTAATTAAACTTGGAAATTTCCATTTGTCATTAGAATTGGTTGTCAATTGCTATGTATAACCAAAACACAGCTAAGACGAAAAGGATATAACACCATATGTGCATGCAATTGCAAGGTTGAGATGCTTCCAATAAAGGCAAAGGCTCTACACAAACATTAACAATGCCATGATGTGTACGCAATTGGCGTAATCTTAAATATAAGTCATACACCCACCGGATTTGATAGTCACTTCCATTTTGCAAAATTGACACATTCAACAAGCTCTTTCAACTACCATAACCTTAAACAAATAATACATATGGATCACACTTTTCTTCATACTTGCTCCTTTATCTTTAATATGTAATATGTATGCCAGTTTCTAGTCCTATATATCTTAGCCACACACACATAGGGAATAACATCTGTCATTTTAAAGGATATAAACTTATATTATTTTAGATCTTAACCGTTGATTTTCGTCCATCAACGGTTATAATTTATTGGATCAAAATTATTAATTAATTAATTAATTAATAATAAATTTGGCTCATTAAGTTTGACCCAATAGATTATAACCATTGATGGACGGAAATCAATGGTTAAGATATAAAATGATATAAGCTTATATCCTTTAAAATGATAGATGTTTAGCTTAGTTTATATGAAACTAGCTATTTTTTTTTTCATTTTGTTAAATGAACAAATCAAGATAATGGTTTAAGATGTAAATAATACAAATGATCGTAATTTTGTGCTCAATTGCAATTTCTTCTAAGGAATGAAGTTCTCAAAAAATAAAATAAAATCCTAAGCACTTGATAATATACTCATAGACAATCTAATATGACATCAATTAGTCAACATAAAAATTTATGTTATCAGATGAACAATATTATAATCTCATAATTTTCTAAAAAACTTTGAAATTAATTTTCAAATTCTATGATTAGTTAATACATATATTTTGTTGTAAAATGTTTGAAAAAACTTGAAACGCTCAACTTTTTTTTTATGAAGATATACCAAGCAACATCTGCAAATTTAAGAAAACAAAAGGAACCGAACCCCCCCAAACACCCCCACCACCCAAAAAAGAAGAAGAGAGATTTAATAAAATTCATTGTTTATACGGGATTTGACTTTTTTCTATCGAACTGATCACTCACATTATGTTCGTATGATTAGTTAAAGAACAACATTAAAAATGATTGAAAAGCTTATCAAAAAAACTAAAAGATTACTGGAAAAAAAGTTGAAGATATTATATTCAAAAGTTTGATTTGTGGTAAAAAAAAAAAAGGCGTTAATATCATATTATAATTTAACTATTTCAAAAGTTTAAAATATTTAGTAAAAAAATAAATGATTTTATACCTTATATATATATATACATACAGGGGTAGGATATTTTTACACCGGTGTAAGAGTTAGAAGTCTTACACTCAATCTTGACCATTGATCCACTTATATCCAATGGCTCACATTACTAAAAAATTTGAACCTTTAGATATAAGTGGGATTAACAGACAAGATTAAAAATGTAACTTACACTGATGTAAAATGATCCTGACCCATATATATATATATATTATACTTAGTAAAACTAATTTTATATTATATATAAGAGTGTATCTGAGGTTGTGAAATAAAATTAAGGTAGATTCCACTAAAAAAAAGGAAAAAAAAACAAGATGGGGCGTATCTTGATTTTGTTTAATAATATAAAATACACTCTTTCATAACATAAGATTATATATATATATATATATATATATATATATATATATATATATATAATAAGAGAGTGTAATCATGTAATGTGAGAAAGGACATTGTGATTGGAAGGGGGATTGCTGTGTGTCACTTTAGAATTTGCGCTTTTTGTAGACTTTAATTTTCTGAAAAATTATGATAACATTAAGGGTTCTGAGTTAAATTAATTTGTGCCCCCGAGTCTTTTTTTCCCCGTTTGTTTTATGGGTGATAATATGGGTTCACCTGCTCCAACACGATCCGTTATCGCAAAAAAGCAGGATGGAGCAAATTAGTTTGTCATTGAATATGAATTGAAAAAATAAATTCATTTTGTTTTATGGTGAATTGACGGGTCAATCCATCAATTCGTCAATTAAGAAATTTAAAAATAAATTATATTTTATGAATTTTATAATATTATTTTTTATTTAAATTTCTCTTAATTTTTTACCGTCTTAATTTTAAATGTATATTAATATTCAGTTAAACATTCTTTAGAAACTCATTTGTCTCCATATATAAATAAGTAAATAACATTTGTCATAAATAAATAATTTATTCTTTATTTTTTCTATGGAGTACTAAGATAATTTTTTTTTTGGAAATTACAAAAATTTAATAACAAATGAAATGCTACTTAATTGTAAAAAATAATTATAATCTAGCGGGTTGAACTCGTTTAGACCCACTATTAGACGGGACAGAATGGAATGAGTTGGTGGGTTGAAAATCGCAATCTAATCCGCTCCATTTTGGCATGTTGGCGAGTTGACCTACCGGTCTTAACACATATTGTCACCTCTCAAAGTGGGCAGCCTGTCTCGCCTCACCCTACCTCGCCATTAACTCGTCAAAAAATAAGTCAGTTCGTCCCGCTCCGCTTTTGATAGAGGACTGAAAAACTCCGCTCGCCCTGTCCCGTTCCATTAAACGGGTTGTGCGAGTTGATCCGCCAATCCGAACCAATCTGCCTACATCCACCAAAAAATAAGTCCACCTTACCCGCCCCACTTTTAAAATGGGTTAAGAAGTTCAATCCACCCCATTAGCTACTGGGAATCAAGGACTACTATTGTACTCTACACGGAGGAATTGAGTATTGCGTAAATAAGATTTTCACTTTTCTGTATGGGCATTTTTTTTTTCTAGACAATGTCTCCATCCTTTAGGCCGTTTGGTACGAGGTGTTTTGTAAGATTTTTGAAAAATTAAATTTTTTTAAATTTTTAATTTTCAAATATTATCGTAAACTGAATGTGAAAATCATATTTTTGAAAATCAAGATTTTCGAAGAATTTTTTTTTTTACTCTTCCAAACGCCCCTGTACACTTTATGCATGAAGTCAAAGTAGCATAAGTAATCACTAATCAATTTCTTCCTAGGCCTTGCGAAACTGCCCATCCCCCTACAGTATTATATGATGACAATTGACAACAAACCAAGTTGTTACGTTAACTCTAATTCTGATTTTGATGATTGATTCATCCTAGCTATTAGAAAACCAAACATATATATATATATATATATATATATATATATATATTTTGACATTTTGAGTTAACATACATTTGGTACTTCTAAATGAGCAAGCAATTCAGTATTTTCAACACATTTTTTTTTTAAATAACACACTTTTTATTATGGGATTTATACTTCTTATGCAACATAAGAAGAGCCTTCTTATGCTACACTCACATCGTTTTGCGTGTCAATATTTTTAATTTTTTTATTTACCATTTTCCAATGGGGCCCACCTGAGTTTGTGTGTGTTGCAAAAATTCTCATCTTATGTCACATAAGAAGTATAAACCCCTTTTATTATGGGGTAAATTTTATCTCTCTTTTTTCGTGGGATCCATGTGAAGTTTACCTAATAATAAAAGATGTATTAAAAAAAAAATTTATAAGAGTTATGTTGTAAAAAAAATGATTGTGTTATGTTATAGAGATTCGTTTTGCGTGCCGTAGTTTTTTTTTTCTTCAAAACATGCGAGTCCCACAACATGTTGTGTGTATAGGAAACTTTTTATGGTCATGTTAAATAATGAATGCAAACCCCTAAAAAAAATTAAGAAACAAATGATTAGGAGTGAAATAGTGATAACGGGCTTGATTAGTTTGCAAGAATTTATAAGTTAGAACTTATATATGATCATTGTATAAAAACAAATATATCAAAAAGAAGTTGTTAATACTTTTCTTATTTAATTAAATTTATAATCTAACTACTGAAGGAATGTGAATAGATTAGGTTAGGTTAGACTTTGACTTAAATAAGTCAGACATATGTAGAAAAATTTGGGTCTGACCTAGCCTATTAGCCTGTGTAGGCCCAAATTACATGTCTGGTCTGACTTATATTTAAAAAATAATAGTCCTAGCCTAGGCTTGTTAACCTACTTAAGCCTATTAAACATTTCATAATTAAAAAAATAACTAAAATAATATTATTTTATTATTCAAAATTATTTAAAAAATATTTTACTTTTTATTTAAAATAAATAATATGATATAGACCGATATATAGCTTATAGACACGACATGTACAAAAAAATCTATGACCTACTTTCTAAATAGATTTTTTTAAAAGTCTAAGTCTGTTCTTTTTTATTATTTATTAAAGGTCAAGTCTGGCCTAATATAGGCTAGGTTGTAGGTAGAGGTGTAAATGGGTCAGGCTGGCTCAGCTCAGCCTACATTAAGCCTAGCTTGGCTTGACCTTTCAGAAAAGTAGAGTAGGTTATGCTTTTAAGAAAGTTTTTTTAACAAATAGGTCGTAGGCCAATTTTGTCAAGCCTGACCCAAAGCCTTGTAAGCTGGCCTATTTAATTTATTAAAAATAAAATAATAAAATAATATTTATTTTATGTGGCATGGCAAAGTACCAATACCAACCCTAATTTTTAGATGAACGACATTTTCTTGTAGACTTTATTTCAGCACCCAATAATTGTATTTTTCTTATTTTCCCTATTTCTTTGACTCTATTCCTCTATGATATACATTCTAAAGCTGGGGTATTATGTTGACTCTTTCTTGTTTGTTATTTTTTTCTTATGAGAAGTACTAGTGCATTCACGAATGAAACTTTCTTTGCTCTATACAATTATTTTCTTTGCTTAGTATCTACAGTGGTAGGCCTACAAGGCTTGTAGGCCATGTCGGGCTTTCTTATTTTTAAAATTAGGCCGGGCTTGACCTACAAATAAAACCTTTGATAGGCTAATGGCCAGATAGGCTGAATTTTTTTTTACGTATGCTTGGGCCAGGAAGGACAAAGCCCAGCCCATTTACACCCCTAGTTGTAGGCACTTGTAGGCCTTCCTAGCCCATTTACACTCCACTAACTAGTTTGAGATAAAAGTATTGTTAATATTGATGTTATTGAATTAAATTTTTTATTCAATTATAATTAATTTTTATTAATTTTATCTTTCAAATACCAATTTTATATTATTTTAAGTATGGATGTTCATTAACTTATCTAAACCAATTCAAATCACGGTGACCGAATCGAAAAACTGATATCTGAAATAATCGCAAAACGAAAAAACCCAACATATTTTAATTAGATTGGATCGATTTTTGGTTTGATTGGTGAAAATCAATCCAATATATCATGTATTTATTATTTTTGAAAGATGATGACTTGGAATCTTGTTGTTTTGTAAATTTGGAATCTTGGAAATTATTGATAGCAAACTATCTTTTTTAGTTTTTTTCTTGTCAATTAATCTATTTTAACTCTTCATTTGTTTAAGACTTGTTTTAGTTTGAAGACTTGAATTTTTCAGTAGTTTGTAACTTTGAATAGCTTTATTTTGATACATCTGATCTAGTGATTTGTAAACTGAAATTTTAGCCTTTTCGAAAAATTGAAAATTGAAAGCCCATCCAATTCAAACCAAATAAAATTGGATTGGATTGGATTGGATTAAATTTAAAAAAAAAAATTCAAACCAAATGAATGATTAAATGATTAAATTGAAGGGATTTGATTTGATGATTTTTGCTTCAAAATCGATCCAATTCAAACTGCGAACACCCCTAATTTTAAGGATCGATTAAAATAATACATTAAAATATCAAATTAATTTTTATATATATTTTTGATTAATTAATATTATATATTTATTATATAATGTTACATTTGCAATGAATGGGCCACAAAAATCGAATTCTAGATCACTTAATTATAAAAATATGGAATCACTCTAATACCATGTTACTTAAAAAAAAAAAGAAACTTAAATTGTAATAGCTTATTGTAAAAATAACAAGTCTTATACTATATTTTAACCGTTAATTTTCATGCATCTAATGGTTAAGATTTATTGGGTCATAATAATTAATTAATTAATATGACCCAATAAATCTTAACCGTTAAATGCATGGAAATTAATGATTAAGATGTAATGTAAAATTTATTATTCTTAGTGTAAGTTGTTCATATTCCTAGTATTATATATCTGAAAACATGAAGACCAAAATAGACATTTGTCCAATTTACTTTTATCACTTCGCAAGTTAATTTGTAAACACAACATAGCCGAGGATCTTGGAGAAACTGGATTCCTTCTCAAAGAGTGCATAAAAACATGGCCGAGCCCACCCTCTGTGTTTGGTAACAATGTTGGGAAATGGTGTTTCCAATGGCCATCATATGAGTAACGTCTAAGAACATTCCCTTGAGAAAGGAACAACACATGGAAATGGAAATGGTGTTTCTAATTCTTAAAGCATGTACGAATCAATTTGCTAATAATCAAGCAAAGTTCTGTGTGTTCTTTCACATTTCTTTCAGAAAACATATGCTGCTCAACCTTTGAATTAGATATATAACTACTTGGATACCATTGTGTAAGTTAACTATGTTGACAATTCATGACAACTTGACAAGTTGTTTGGGAGATACAAAGTCTTAAGTTTAATTCAGTTGTTTATAAATTTTTATTAATTACACTATGTCTGACCGGTCATACTTCAATTAAGAGTGTATGACCTGTTAAACTTAGTGTAATTTATAAGAAAAGTTTATAAATAAATCTTTTTCATAAAATAATCTTTTTTTTTCTTTTGGGTACAAAACTAAGCAAAACTTTGAAGTACTTTTCTGTTTTTTCCCCGTACAATGTCATTTGTTTAGTATTTTTCTCCCCTCCCTTTTTTTTTTTTTTTTAACTTAGAGGTTAAAGTATAATATGACATATTGATATTTGACTACTCACATATGGTTGCAGGGGCACATGGCTGCCTCATTGGTTAATTGCACATTTGGTCACACATGGACCACTTGACATGACATCTGCTTCAATGCAAGCCTGCCAAACATTTTGTCGGAATCACTGTCACAGAATCTCCTTTGAAAAAAATGCTTCTATGGTGTCAAAAAAAGGCTTATAATTAAGGCCTATTAGGAATTATGCCATATGATCACTTAAAAATATGCTTATCTTACCTTAAGCAGCCAGTGTATTTTTTATTTTATTTTTTTAATGACTTTACACCAACTTGAATTCTCAAAATGACCAAGAATTTCATTTTCTACTCAGTGCAGCCCACACAAATCAATATAAATGTACAAACTTGAAATGCATTTTCAATATTTAGCTTTGATTCAATGCTAACAGATGTGCTAAATGCTTTCAATATCCCTTTGGGGAACTGATTTTAATAAATGTAGCAGTCAATGAAATAGGGGGGACATTAGTAGGGGCAGCTGTGAGCTGTGAATTTGACTAAGGCCTGAGGAATGGAGGTGGCTGGGACAGTGATTTCTTATCATGCTGTAATGGAGAGGATATTGCTAAGGTCTTTGCTTGTAGGGTCTCTTTAGAAGCATTGAAGCCAAACCAACTTCTTCAAGTTGTCTTTAATCTTTAATTAGATTGAATTGTATTAGGTCTGTGGCCTGGAGGGAGCCCCTAGAAATACCCATGATAAATTTCCTCTCTATGGTAGTAATAACCTAACAATTTTTAATCACCTCTTTTATCTTTTGTGTCTTGAATGAGGTTTTGAATGGCAATTTGGCAATCCAGGGCAACAGTTGTAGTTGATTTGATGATTCCACTTACCTCTTGTTAGTATCTGACAATGAAAAACTAGACTTACTACTAGCAAGTGAATTAGTTGGCAAAATTTGCTAGCATTGTTATGTAAAAGTGTAAACCAAAAGAAAAGAAAATTAAAATGCTTAAGTGTACTATTGGGAAGAGAAATACTACTTAAAGCAATATTTGTTTAATGTTTTAAACGGGATTCTTTAATAAATAGGATTACTCAGATAGCATTACATCAATAACTGCATATTATTTATGTTGAGATAATTGTATATGTAAAATAACATCTTTACCAAGTGCTATGGTATATTTAAGCTTGGACTATGATACCTCTTCATTAGGCAACAACATTTGACATGAAAAACTTTGTTTATGTGGCCTGAATCAAATTAGATATGATAGCAGCATTATCTGCATTATGCTAGAAGACGAGCATGGTGAGCACAGGGTGAAAGACATTACAAAGTTTGCTTGATCTTATTACTTATTTCTGTTTTCTCTTTAATATTTTGTGGTAAATTTAGTTGTGTTATACTCCATCATGAGTAACCAGGGTTGCATATTTGGATAAATTTGCTTCTAAAACTGTCTTTCTTCTGAGGCATTTGATTAGTTTTAATGCGGGGGTGTCTGTTGCACCAACCCTTTCCACAAGATTAATATTGCTGCAACAAAACTCAAAAGGGGCTGCATTAACAATAGACAAATATCTAATATGTAAACAGTTATGCGATCATATGTAAGCTAATGCCAATGCAAGATCTTATATTCATATCTTATATATAGTCCCAGTTGTACCAATGTTTCAGTGTAAATAGACATCAACGCCTTTGGCCTAAAACTTTCAAAAAGAAAAAAAAAACAAAATAAAAACTAATACAACAATTTACCAAAACATATATTATAATTTATAGATGTACTGTATCTCATGCCAGGCTTGCTATTAGCCATCAGAAAAGTTCTGTGCCTCAAGGTAGCCAACCATATAAACTCTGAGCTTTTAGTTTCTTTATAATCTTCAAATAATTCATTCTTTTTGTTACCACTTCATCATCTTTGCAGAAAATATTCTACCCTTCAATACACTTGTTGAAAACTTTACTGTAGTTTAAACCCAAGGGAAGTCCACACCAGCCTATAAACAAACATTGCAGAGGTTTGAAAGGTAGAAAGAAAAGGTTTGGAAGAAAGAAAGGGAAGGGTAACAGACCCTTAAACTACTTTCTAGCAAATCCTATTATTCAATCATATCATTAAATATATGAGCAGTGATTCGCTGAAATGCATGAAACAGTATTTGGTATATGCAATCAGAACTCAGAATTCATACTCAATATGGTGATAAAAAAACATAAGATTGTAGAGTAACATATGGGACTGAGACACAAAAAGCACATGACTAACCAGAAGCTTTCTAATCATTAACAAGTTAACTGAAACAGGAAGACCAACTTACTACGCATACCTCTAAATACATCCCAGAATTCTTGTAAATCCCAGAATTCTGATTAAGACAAGGTGATGATGATGCACCATGCTAGACTTGTTTTCAACGAAGAATGTTAATTTTTCGAATTTGAGATGCATCCAATGATTTACGAATTTACCAATGCATGTTTTCAATGATTAAAAAATGATTTACGAGTTTTTTACACACAATCCACATATAAAACTGATCTAAGGGGGAGAAATGATAAGACGTTTAATTTTTTTTATTAATAATTATAAAAATACTAGTTTATTTTCGTTGTAGTTTTCGAGAATTTACAGAAAATTAGAGTTGGTCTTGAGAGTGAAACATATCCCTCTACCAAACATAAACCTTAAAAATGCATTTTGATAACAATGATGCATAATTTAAAATTATTAACGAAATGAATTGAAGCTATGGTCTCATACAAATTCATCATTAGACAAATCCTATTAACTTGTGTGCGTTTGAGTTACCTAAGGGATGAATGCTTATCTACACAAGGGGCAAATGGCACTCAGATTTAATAAGTGACATATTTCTGCACCACTTGAACGTACATAATATTTGCACGTCTTATTGTATTGTTTTCAATAAATTTTTTATAATCGTATTAATGGGATAAAATTACGGGATAGATTATTCTACCTACCATTTTTTACATCTACCTTTGCCTACCACCCTCCAACACCGTTAGATCACAATCTAAGAAGAGAGAGAAAGATAAATATTAATTAAGATTGTGATCTAATGATGTTCTAGAATGCTAGACAGAAAAAATGATAGGTAAAATAATCTATCCCTAAAATTATATATTATTTCCATCAAATAGCTCAAAATGCTGCCCTTAAAAACCAATTTTGTGGTTTAGCTGTAATTTCAGAATATATTAAACAACATAGGAGATGAGTTAATTTAACAAACGTTGTATACCAAAAAGATAAAAAAAAATTGACAAACGTTGTATAATTGTATACCAAATAAAAATAAAATTTTTGACAAACGATAGCCAGAAAGATGAACACCATAAGCATTACTTGTTTCAAGCCTTGGGTTCCTTCTAAGGTGCTTTGTCCCAAAACCAGCTTCAGAAAATTCCCACAAATAGTCCGTGCCAGTCTTCAAGATTCTAAGCCACCCAATACAAGCCAGCAACAACAACTCAACCTCTCCGTTCTTCGCTTCACATTGGGTCCCCAACTCTCTCTCTCTCTCTCTACACACCACACACACGTGTGTGTGTGTGTGTGTATGCATTTGAGATATTTTTTTAATTGATATTTGTGGTGTTTTTGCTTCAGGGATACCTGGGTTGGATGAATCCTACTTGCCCAGATGGATTGGTTATGGCTTTGGTTCACTTATTTTCGTAAATCACTTTCTTGGTTCTGATTCTACCACCGTTACACCAGCCCAGCTTGTAAGAAAATAAAAAATTTGCATTTTTTGTTTTAGTTTCCCTTTTCATTCAATAAAGTTTATTTATTTATTTATTTATGTTTCTGGGGTGGGCTTCAATTGTTGTGTTTTTCTTTGTTATGTAGAGTACAGAGGTTTTGGGTCTGTCTTTGGCTTCCTTCTCTATTGTGCTGCCTTACCTTGGTAAATTTCTCAAGGTAACTTTATCCATATAATGTATATCAATGCTTCAGTCTGAATAAATTGAATGAATTCTGTAAGACTTGTAGATATATATGGAGATCCAAAAGTTCAATAAGGCTTCCTGTTTCAATAAAACTTGTTCAGAATAGTACATTTTTTTTTTCTTTTATAAAAATAGAATAGCTCTAATTTTATTTGTAAATATGTGGAGCTCAGATATGAAGTTTTTCATGTATGATACTGATCCTCAGCCAAATGTGGGAAATTGTTAGGGTGCTCAACCAGTGGATGAGGCCACTCTACCGGATGGCGCAGAGCAAATATTTGTCATGTCAATGGATATAGAGGATGGTTTGAAGGAGGACCTGGCTTGGTTGTCATACATTTTGCTGCGTAATACAAATGCCATAGCTGCGGTATGTTGCATGTACTATCATTATAAATTTAAACAAACACATGATAGGTTGATTGCTGGTGGGATCCTTCATTTGTAGCTCACATGTGAATATCACTTTAAGCTCTCACTGAGGCTTGTGGAATGCCCTAACCTTGGAATGGGGCACCCTCCCCTCCCCCAAAACTTTTATTATATATCAATATATATGTACGTAATCAACTTACACAAGTGGAAGAATAAGAAGTTTTGCACCTATTCTTGGCCATTGATCCAATTGTATCCAATGACTCACATAAGTAATAAATTAGAGTCGTTAGATATAAGTGGGATCAGTGACAAAGATTGAAAGTATAACTTAATACTTGTATAAAATGATCTTGCCCCATATGTATATATATATATATATATATATATATATATATATATATATATAACCTAGAAAACAAGGAAAGAAAGAAAAGGGGAAATGATATGGACAGTAGTAACTACACGATGGTGTTGTATTGACATTAATTATTTTTGTTTATGATGAAAATTTGAAATAACTATTTCAAAAGGTAAAATTTTCAAGTAATCAATGTGTAAAATGCATGTCATTTCTGCCAGTGTACATGCATTGGTCAGTCTGCTGAGCTAGCAGAGGCTGTTAGGATTGGTTAGAATAGTTAGAAGTTAGTTACAAATAAAGTCAGATTGTTACTAGTTATCATGTAAAATATAAATAGCAAACTCAGTTGATTTGTCAGTTCAATTCAGTATAAGTCATTCTCTCAATCTTGCTCTCTTTCTTTCTGTTCTTAAGCTTTTCTTCTTCTAACTTATTTTCAAAGAATTTCAATGTGTTCAGCTAATTTATATTCAAGGTGATATATGCGCAAGGGGCTACTGGAACATACCTGATGATTCATCAAAAGAAAATCTTCTTGGTTGGTTTGGGGAAAAAATTGAAAATGCTGGCCTGTATGATTTGAAAGATACCCTATATTTTCCTCAAGATGCAGGTAATGATAATTTTTAATACTTTTGGTTAAGTATTTATATGGAAGTTGAATTACGAAAGTAGCTTCTTCTGGTTATGTCTGCTGGGAGCTAGTAAAACATTTTCAAATTTTAGTTGAATTTTTTTTTTTTTGTTTAATTGTCTAGAATAGATGTCCCAACAAAACTTCAGACTAAAATATAAAAAACCTAAAATGTATGTGGTTGAAATAAAGTATATGGTTGAACATTTAAAAAACCTAAAATACAGTTTATCCAAAAATTGCAGATATTTTAGATTTCTTATTAGGAGATATGTGCATTATCTTGTAATTTCCAAAACATTCATGACTCATACAAGAACCTCTACTGTGTTTCTGTTAATGTTTCAGATTCTGAATTTCAGAATCTGGTACCTAAAGGGACTCGCTCTCTTCTGGTGCAACCTGTGTTACAAGTTTCTATTGACGATGCTACTGGCTTGCAAAAACATGTGGGATTTATTCTTCTGGCCTCGACAACGAGGTATGCATTTAGCATTAAAGACAGAGCCTGGATTGCAGCTGTGGCCAACAAACTTAGAGGTAATAGCATTAGCTAGCATGTTTACTGATTTGTAGATGAATTTACACTTCATTTTTTAATTGTCAAGTAAGTCCGAATTCCATTGGAGGCCTCTTTCTTTGTAGTTAAATGCGTATCTGAATTGTTGGGATGGGTATTGGTTTTTCATTTGATGTTTCAAAATGTAAGGAAGGTTGTTTTTAGATCTTGGAAGGCTGAAGTACTTCCTTGGAATTGAAGGTGTCTACTCCAAGCAAGGTGTTTTATCTAAGGAAATATGTCCTTAACCTTCTCAAAGAGACTGAAAAACTCGAGTGTTAGGCAAATGGTGTATCCATTAAGCAAAATCACATAATAGGAAATGATAGTGTCCTAAGGTTGATAGATCCCAATTTCAGGTATTAACAGGGAAATTGATATACTTGGCACATATGTTGTCACTTGTCAGTATTGTTATTCAGTTCATACATAACCTGTACGAAAGACACTTACATGCTTGTGGAATGAATTTTATGGTAGCTTAAAATCACACTTGGAAGAGGGTTTCTATTTAGAAAAGGGTGGAAATCTATCCTTGATGAAGATCATATTAGATTTAGATGACCTCAATAAAAGATGAAGCTCCTATGAAGCTGTTTTGTTATAACAAATCAACCATTAAGATTGAACATAATCCAATTGGACATATTGAGATAGACCGACACTTCAACGAGGAGAAATTGGATCGTGGTCTAGTTATCATAGCATATTAAAAAACCACTCCATGTTAAACCCGACTAGCGAGTGTGGGGTGGGGGAAATCTTTGTACGCAGTCTTACCCTTGCATAATTACAAAGAGGCTGTTTCCTGGATTCGCCCCCTTAGTTATTATAGCATATTGTTCTCTGGAATATAAGTTGGCAGATGTATTAATTAAGGTACTATTCTATTTCTATAGATTAGTTGTTATTTTACGCAGGTAATTATTTAGCTAGTTCTATATTAGTTCTATATATTCAAATAAACCTATATAACGTAATTTATTCAGAAATAGTATTCAGTATTTTTACCATTGTCAATATTATCTGGTGTACAAACAAAATGAAGCATGATTTGTATGTGATACTAGGAAATGCAAGGCAAAGGATTTAACAGATCAAAATTTGGAATTTCTTGGTTGAATTAAGGGAAGACAAGAGGGCGTGCTTGGAGCTGTGATAAAACTGTTTTTTTCATGATTAGAAGGTTATGGATTCGAATCTGGAAAATAGCTTTGCTCTCACCCCACCCTCACGGTTTAATTAAGGGCAGAAATCCGGAAATTGAAGACTCATGCAATATAGGAGGAGGTTTAAAAGGTTACTTAAGTGACTGTTTTTCTACTCTGTAACATTACCTGTGAAAGACTTGTCTTAAATCAAAGGATGCATCTCTAATTTGAAAAATTAACATTCTTCATGTTGCACTTACCTTGTTAAGCTCCATGATGTATGAATTCTGAGTTCTAATTGTATGTACAAAATCATCTTTCATGAATTTCGTTGAATCACTGATTTTGTATATTGATTTCATAAAATAGAAAGAAGAGAATAATTGGTATCAATTTTTTTTTTTTTTGGTGCAAATAATTGGTATCATTTTAAAAGATTAAACTTATGACATCATTTTATTATACTTTTTTGAAGAGTAAATAAGTAACTTAATCTTGGAGTTATCTTTACCTCGTAATTCAGTTATTGAATTCATTTATCTGTATGACTTTGTTCTTACATTTATAAAAGTTGTATCCAGTTAATTATTCTCAATACTAAAATGGGATAAAAAAATAGTGAAGGTGATATGAGTTTTGCAATATTTTAATGAAGGTCAATATGGGATTATTTGTTATCGATTTTTATGAAATAAATAATATAAAATTTGTATTTAATATTTAATATTTGGATATTAAAACACTGTACATTATATATAATTTATAAGAGAAAATATTAAGTCAACAGAATAAATAATTGATTGGTTGACACAATTTATTAATCTATTATTGATATTTAACACGAGAAATATATATTAATGATAATAATATTATTAATCTTAAAGTTTGAATTCAAATTTTTAGTGGAATATTATCAAATCAAATAATCGTTTATTGGTTATAAAGAGCTTTAATTAATAAAATATGATGGATCATAGAGATAAGTGATGGACGGTGAAAAAAATTAATTTATTACTTTTTAAATAAAAAATTATGATTTATGATAGTTTAAAAATAATTACACATTTATTGCACAATATGACACCCAATATAGACGTCACCCATCACGCCTAAATTAAGCGTCAATCAACAGGCAATCACGCCTAATTTAGGCGTCACCCATCAGTGTCACATTTTTTTAAAAAAAAAAATTAACAATTTAATCGTAAGACTTCTGAAGGCCATAATTTTTGACTCGGATATCCAAATCAGGTAATTCTTTTTTTGATTCCACATAACTTTTCGAGATCTACGCAATGACATCTCATTTGACATATTTTATTTCTCACAAACACAATTTAAATTTGCAAGAACTCAGAGTTATAAGAGCGGTTAAACTCAGAAGCCTCTGAGTTCTGGGTTTGTGATTAAATATAAAAAATAAATCAAGATTTGATGTGTGATTTAAATTAATTTTTTTTTATTTTTACTATAAAAAAATTTGGTTTGTGATTTAAATTAAAAATAAGAATTATTATTAATAAGGAAAAAAATAAAAAATTGATTTGTGATTTAAACTCAAAAATCAATTTGAAAAATCTGTATTAATAAAGGAAATAATTAAATAAGTATTCTAAATCTCTGAAGAAGAAGGATTTTATTTTTGAAAAACATTCATAAGCCATCGTTAATTTCAGACCACGAATCAAATCATTATTTATTTTTTTAAATTTAAATCACCAATCAAATCTTTATTTATTTTTTTATATTAAATCACAAACTCAGAACTCAGAGGCTTCTGGGTTTAACCGCTCTTATAATATCATTCTTGTAAATTTAAATTATGTTTGTGAGAAATAAAATATATCAAATGATATATCATTTCGTAGATCTCGAAAAGTTATGTGGAATCAAAAGAACAAATTACCTGATTTGGATACCCGGGTCAAAAGTTATGGCCTTCAAAAGTTTTACGATTAAATTGTTAATTTTTTTTTTGGAAAAAAAATGTGACACGTGTCAACACCTGATGAGTGATGCCTAAATTAAGCGTGATTGGTGTGACGCCTAAATTAGGCGTGATTGCCTCTTGATTGACGCCCAATTTAGGTGTGATTGGTGACGCCCAATTTGAACGTGATATTGTATAATAAATATGTAATTATTTTTAAAACTATCATAAATTCATAATTAATTTATTAAAAGCATTAAATTAATTTTCTTGGCAGTGATGCACATATAACTCGGTTGTTGAATTGATGAACACCAGAGTTAAAGCCCAAAAGATTCATATAATATGATTAAGCCCAAAACAAAATTAAGTTCTTTTTTTTTTAGTGGAAAAATTAGAGTTCTTTAGTCTGTGTTTTATCCTAAACGACAACCTAGAAGTGCACACATGCTCCCTTGCTAAGTTTACCACTTTCTCTTGTTATCGTTGTGTTTGTCACGCACGCCTCGGACTCGCTAATACAGCTCAAGTGTGTCTATCTTTACACGTGTTAAATAAATAAGGTTTAATTATCATTGATGAAAAAATAGATAGATACAAAAATTTCAGTATTTGAATTTTTTTTGTATGAAATAGTGATCATGTTATTTGATCACAATTACTCATTAAAAGTTATATATTTTTTTCTCTTTTATCTCATCATTAATAAATGATTATGATCAAATAACATGATCATGTTACAACTTTTTCATATGACAAAATTGAAATTCAAAATATTAGTTACTTGAAATTTTAACATATTCATTTACCCATTAAAACAAGCACACCTTTAATCCAATATTAGTTGGTCTAATAACAATTTAGTTAAACTTTAACATTTGATGGGCTCAAAAGATAATTTGTTTGATTTTTAAGATTTGCAATTTTTGAAGAGAATAAAAATGCTAAAATTTAAAATTGGATTAATCGGTTGATTAGAGATTCGAATATTATAAAATAATAATAAATATACCTTTTTCAATTGCCCAATGAGACTGCAAAGGTTCCAGTCAAACCTGTACGGTACCAGCCTCTAAAATTCTTAAAATACCATGATTGCCCTCCCGAAGGGACGCATCCTTTCAGTCGTAGGTAGCGAACGTAATCTAGTGCGACCGTACAGGATAATTGTTCATAGACAATGACCACAATTTAAAAATAATTCACTTAAAAAAATATATACAATTATTGATAAAAGAATTAATTTAAATAATTTTATAATTTATTATACACATGTCATATTTGATTGTAATTCTAACTTTTTTTTTAATAAATATTATTTAATAATGTATTGTTACTGTTCGGTCATAGAGCCGTCGAATTATATCGTAGGATATGCGTTCAGAAATATTCTATAGAAATATATTTTGGTTGACATAAAGTTAATATCTCAATCACTGCGCACAAACAATATATTTATAGCAAGACGTGGATGTGTGCACAATGATGACAATAGTAGTAAATGAGTTCAGTGTGTACCTGAGATCTTTAACCTTTTATTTATAAAGATTATTTTTTGAGTTTGGACTGTGTAAATCTTTCGATTGATGTAAGACTTAACCTCTTACTTTTAGAGATAATAATTTTATCTCCATTATCTTTATCATATTATGCTGTTAGGATAACTGTGTCATTATCTATTAAGGGATTCGCGAGTAGGTAATTAAGATATAAATATACTCCATAACAATTTCTTTATTTTATGAAATATTAAATTTATTAATTAATATATAACATATTAAATGACTTTTGAGTTGAAATGCATTTAAATTAAAATCTGATTTCTCTAATAATAAAAGAATAATTATAAAATTACAGTAGTTAATTAAAAAATTAACAAAGTAAATTATAATAATTTAATAAATTAATTTTTATTTCTCTATTTTTGTTATTATCTTACTAATCCAATTCAAATGGGGTAGATATTAACTTATTATGGGCGGCAAAATTCTTTCTCTCAAAATTTTGAGAGAAATAATTTTATCCCTTATCGTTTTATCAAAACTTTTAAGTTTATTTTTAATTATCAATTCAATAATTTATTCCATAAAATCCTCTTTTCCTCGGAATTGATAGAATCATTATCAAACGAAGGTTCTTATTCGAAAGCGTGAACATTACGTGTACAGAAGAAGGGTTTCTCTCGAAGTAAAAAAACATCTCCCAATGAAACATCGCCACGTCAGCAATTGAGCTCTCCGAGCGGCTGCGGATCTATCACCGACTATGTTCCACTATCAATTTATGGACACGTGTCCCAATCTTCACCGGATACTGCCGGTTATATAGGGGCACACAACCGGTAAACACATGTTATTACCGTATTGCCATTCCCATTCCCACTAGGTATCTATAACTATAATCACTGCTCCTCACTACTCTCTCTCTCTCTTTCTCTTCTCTGCGATTTCAATTTTCAGTCTCATATTTACGCTTCCAAAACGCGAAGTTTTGCTTTTCACAGCTTGCGATTTCGATGTGAGTAGTTCCCCAAACGAATCGTTTTGCCACTGAACTTCTTCTTCTTCTTTTTTTCATAGCTTCATTGGGGTTTCAATTTTTCAATTAGTGATCGATTGTAGAACTATTAACGTTGTTTCTTTAGTTTCTTTTCTTTTCTTTTTTCATTTTTTTTTATAAATAATACGCATAAAGAGTTAGGGTTTATTTGTTTATTTAATTTTTCAATTTTTTTGTTGTGCTGGGTTTTCAAAGTCTGCGCTTTTCGTTATTTGGGAATGCGAATTGGGACTTTCTCGTATTTGGGTGTTCTGATTTTTTTTTCCTTTTTTTCTTTTGTGTGTGTGCTGAGAAGGGAATTGGGGTTCCGGTTTTGTTCTTTTCTGTTTGATTGTTTGGTTTCACAATTTGATTTTGGGGTTCTGAATGTGTGAATTGGGATTTTGAATGTGTGATTTCAGAATTCGGGATTTTGGGTTTTTCCCCTCTGCTAATGTTTTGCTTTTTTCACGTGGAGACCGTTGTCTTAATTAATAAGAATTAGGGTTTTGTGTGTTTAAATGTTAGATTGTGATTTTCGTTCCTTCAAAAGGGTAATGGGTTATTGTTCAATTTCTAGGTGTGTTTTCGAAAGTGTATATATGCTTCTTAACCAGGGTTAGTTTGTTTAATTGGTTGTGTTGGTTTCAGCTGTATTTTTCATTATGCTAATGAATTTGTATACATTTTTCCTTTGTTTATGTTAGATCCATATCAGCTGTTGTCCAGTGTTGAGACGAAGATAACACTTTTTGGGTGCATTTGGTTGCACTGGAGTTTGTAGTTTTGTTTAAAGGTTGTGTTCATACTCGATATTTAAGAGAAAGAAGAAATTAAATCAGGGGCTAATACTCGATATTTTACCAGCTTACATTGAGAACGGGAACAGTTTAGGCCTGGCTCTGGAGAGCTACTTTGACTCCAGTCACCAAGTGGGGATGCTCCCCATGCCACCTTCTCGGGTGGCAGGAGGGTTAACCCAGTCGTCATCAAGTTCTGGAATTTTCTTTCAAGGAGATGGACAGTCACAGAATATAGTTAACTCTCGCTTAAGCTCATCTTTTGTTAACTCATCTAACACAGTTCCAGGAACTGGTGGTTCGAATCCAGGTCCACGTTCTGGGGATTTGAATAATACAGTTTTGAACAGTGTGGGAAACTCAGCACCAAGTGTTGGAGCCAGTTCTTTAGTCACAGATGCAAATTCTGCACTCTCTGGTGGCCCCCATATGCAGAGAAGTGCAAGCATTAACGGAGACGCATACATACGATTACCTGCCTCACCCATGTCATTCACATCAAATAATATTAATATTGCTGGATCGCCAGTGATGGATGGTTCCTCTGTTGTACAAAAGAGCTCTCATCAAGAGCACAGTGTTCAACAATTGCAGCAGAATCAGCAGCAGCTGCAGGGTGCTTCAAACACTACATCTTTTCCAGCATCTCAAACTGGCCCTTCACACCAAATGGGTGCACAAGTACCAGGATCTTTTATTCAAGATCCAAATAATATTTCCCAGATGTCGAAGAAACCTAGGCTGGATATGAAGCAGGATGATATAGTCCAACAGCAGGTAATACAGCAGCTTCTTCAGAGACAAGATCCCATGCTGTTCCAGGGTCGTAATCCGCAGTTACAGGCTTTGCTTCAGCAGCAGCAGCAGCAGCAGAGACTGAGACAACAACATATCTTTCAGTCAATGCCACAGTTACAGAGAGTTCAACTGCAACAGCAGCAGCAACAACAACAACAAATGCAGTTAAGGCAGCAATTACAGCCACAAGTGATGCAACCCTTATCTGCTGGGAAGCGCCCATATGACAGTACTGTTAATGGTGTGTGCGCCCGTCGATTGATGCAGTACCTCTATCATCAAAGGCAACGACCAAATGTGAGTTCTGTTTATTAGCTGCATGTGATGGCCTGTCTTTTGGATTCTTTTTGTTCTTATGGCAGCAACGATTTATGATTTATGATTTGTATGATGTGTTAAATCTATTTGAGATTCGCTACATCTTCTGTTTATTTTTGGTTTTTTTTTTTCAAGCATTAATCCTTCTATTTCTGGCACTAATAAAAAAAATTAGTGTATTTAATCTTATGCTTTTATTTAATGTTTTGGATACTTTTGAAGTTCTGGATTGATTAGAACTGTTATTCAATTTACCTGTTTGTCTCAGGATAATAGTATTGCTTATTGGAGAAAATTTGTGGTCGAATATTACTCGCCTCGCGCAAAGAAACGGTGGTGCTTGTCATTATATAATAATGTTGGGCCTCATGCACTTGGTGTGTTCCCCCAAGCAGCTATGGTCAGTTTTTGCACCTATTATTTAACCTTCTATTATTGTTTCATGAATAGGATGATGCCTTGTTATACGGCAATGGTGCATTCAATGTATTAATGGATTGCATTAGCTTATCATGTAGTTGTTGGCAACACCTAAGAATGCCTCTATACAAGAGTAATGCATGAAATAGTTGCATTTGCTTAGTTTAGTATTTTTTTGTCTAAACCACTTTTCCCTATTCATTTGTTGGTGCTTTTGAGCCTTTGACAAGTGCATAATATGACATTGATATTTCTTTGTTCAGGATACATGGCACTGTGACTTATGTGGTTCTAAATCTGGAAGGGGATTTGGTAAGAAAATGAAAATATTGTTATTCTTTTGTGCTATGATTGGCGAATATTTTCAGTTTAGAATTCCAATTTCTGACAAGAACCTAGTGCAGTCAATCTGACCAGGGATCACATTCTAAATTGTACAAAATAATCTTCAGTTTAAATTGAAAGTTTTAGAAAACTAACAGAACAAAATGCAATCAATAACAAGCAAATAAAATGTCTGAGTGATTGTAAGTAGGCAATGGTGGAAGATACATGATTTGCACTTTGATTAGAACTGTAAGCTAGATTATTAGTATGTTATTTCTTTGAAAGTTCTGATATTGTCAATCTAATAATATCTACATTATGGGTATTGTTAACAGAAACAACTTTTGAAGTACTGCCAAGACTTAATGAAATCAAATTTGCCAGTGGAGTGATCGATGAACTTATGTTTTTGGACTTGCCACGTGAATTTAGATTTCCTTCTGGTGTAATGATGTTAGAATATGCAAAAGCAGTTCAAGAGAGTGTATATGAACAGCTTCGTGTTATTCGTGAGGGTCAACTTCGTATCATATTCACTCAAGACCTGAAGGTCGTTAAACCATTACTATGTTAAAAATATTTTCGATTTGAATATTTTGTGCATTCCTACAGAAATTATGTTAATTTGCACAGATATTGTCTTGGGAGTTCTGTGCAAGGGGCCATGAAGAACTTCTTTCTAGAAGGTTAGTTGCACCACAGGTATGATTCTGCACGTTCTAGAATTCTTTGTTCTTCTTCTGTAGTCACTCTTTTTTGGACGGATGATGGTACAAGTTAACAGAATTTTCCTTTAAAGTAGACTTTCATTTATAGCCAGGTTTTAGTTGATAGTTGGGACTACTTGGGAGTGGTCTACCTTGTTACAAAACCCTGAGCTACAAGATTCCAAACACACCATTCTTGATTATTCTAACCATCTTACCTGTCAGCATCATAGTTAGCAAATCAGATGGGTAGGCTTTTGGGGTATTGACAATTATCAGCCATTTAAAACTGTTCAGAAATTCCACCAAGGGGTGAAAGGTTAGCACCTTACCTGAGCCAGAATGAACTACAAGGGGCCAGAGCCGTGCCCTCTAAATAGAGGCTCACCTGAAACACCAAGAGGCACTGAACTCCTTTGTTGTGTAGCCTCGTCTTAGCACCTCTAACTACATTGATGGAGATAGTGCGACTCGATAATTATATTTACTTAATTGGTATGTTAAATAGAGCATTATTTTGGAAGCTAGTTCTTATAATTCACACTTTTGCAGGTCAACCAATTAGTTCAAGTGGCTCAAAAGTGCCAGAGTACAATTGCTGAAAGTGGGTCTGATGGGGTTTCTCAGCAAGACTTGCAAACAAACAGCAACATGTAAGTTAATGCATTGTTTTTCATCTCTGATTGACTTATTTAGTAATTCCTCCCTCTCAGATAACTCGTTTCTCTTGACTGCATGAGTGCTTTATGTGTAGATGTTGTTATCTAGAAATGGTGTATTCCATTTTTGGGCCAGATAGTTGAAGAAACAACCACATAAAGGATAATATAAAGCAAACTATGTTGTTTTGCTATTTTGATCGGGATGCTTTGTGTGTATGTTTTTGGGGGGGCTGTGTGTACTAGCTGCATGGGATAAGGTTGTAGCCAAGTAAGAATCAGCCTCTTTTAGGCTCTGTACATATTTGTTTTTGCTTACTTTCTAGGGTTGCCCTCACCCCTACTATCGCTAGCCGAAGTCTAATGGGGATAATTTTTTTTACACAAGACTGTTTCAGTCAAAAGTTCCCTTGGGCATTTTTATTATAAGTTTCTCCAAACACAAAATAAGCTAACCCAAACACACAAAGGGAAATGGAACCATCGAATAAAAGAAAGAAAATCAATAAATTAATCTTATTTTAACTCAATAATCAAAAATGGAAATAAAAGGATCTTAGTGGAGCATAAGATTTCCCCCTGTTGACATCTTTGCTTGTACTCTGGTCAGAATTTTTACTACGAGGTTTATTCAAGACTATGAGTCATCTCGCAGCATTTTAACTATAGTATTTCTGAGACTTTTCTTCCCTTTTGTCTAAACTTTTGTGCCAGTTGGGTATTAAATAAGTGGCACATGGTTATAAAGTATCTGATTAAATCAGCCTTTATTAATTATATTTACTAGTCTAAATATTAAGAATAGTGTATACTTATAGTGTTACATTTATTTATTTATTGGAGTGAGGATGGTACAACTTGACAACTAAAATAGAGGGAGGATGTTTCTTTTGCATCAGGGTATTGACAGCTGGGCGTCAGCTTTCAAAGAGTTTGGAGTTACAATCGCTAAATGATTTCGGCTTTTCCAAAAGATATGTGAGATGTTTGCAGGTACACTATTAAATTCTAATTCAGAGCTTCTGTGAGTGTTGATTAATATAGAGAGAACTTGATTTATTTTTTATTCTAAATTTAATCAAACCTTTTTATCTTTGCCTGCTACAATTGTTGACAGATTTCTGAGGTTGTCAATAGCATGAAAGATCTAATAGATATCTGTCGAGATCACAAAATTGGGGCAATTGGTAATTCTCTTGTGGTTTTTGTTACCGAATTACATTATTGGTTGTGTTCTGTCATCTTTTTTATATATTGGACTCCTAATCTTTAGTTGTGTTAAGCTGTGTTAGTTTTAGGTGTTTGGAAATCTGTTTCTAAATTATCAATGGCCTTTGTTGCCCTCTATATTGATCCAACACCTACTTGCAGAGAGCTTGAAAAACTATCCTAGACTTGGTACTGCGGCAAAGCTCCAGATGCAAAAGATGCAGGAGATGGAACAGCTAGCAAATGTTCAAGGTCTGCCAACTGATCGAAACACGCTTAATAAGCTAATGGCAATGAATCCTGGAATGAACAACCAAATAAACAACAATCATAATATGGTTAATCGTGGTGCTTTGAGTGGGTCAGCACAAGCTGCTTTGGCACTGACCAACTACCAGAATCTTCTCATGAGGCAAAATTCAGTGAATTCATGCCCGGGCTCTCTTCAGCGAGAAGGATCATCCTCCTTCAATAATTCGAACCAGAGTCCTTCTTCAGCTTTGCAAGGTGCTGGTACTGTTTTGGTTCCAGGCTCAATGCAGAACTCGCCTGTTAGTGGTTTCCCAAGTCCCCGTCTACCCCCGCAGCAGCAGCAGCAGCAGCACCAACTTCAACAGCGCTCGTTAAGTGCAATTAATTTACTGCAACAAAATCATTCACAGGGATCTCAAGGAAATCAAGCTCTACAACAGCAGATGATCCAACAACTTCTGCAGGAGATGTCAAATAACAATGGGGGTGGGCAACCACAATCTCTTGGACCAACTGCTAATGGGAATATGGCAAAGAATGGGTTGAGTTTTGCAGGCCACACTCCACCCATAACTGGAGGTTCTGCCAATGTTGCTGTAAATAATGGACCTGTTTCAAGGAGTAATAGCTTCAAATCGGCTTCAAACATTGATTCTCCTGCTGCTGGTGGCAACAATGGATTCAACCAGAGAGCATCTGATATGCAACAAAATCTCCATTTCCAAGATGTTCAGGATATTGCCAATGAGTTCACGGATAACACCTTCTTTAACAGTGATCTAGATGATAGCATGGGTTATGGCTGGAAGGCATGACTAACACAACATGGCCCTGTAATTGGCTTATCTTGTTGAGATGTTTATCTTATTATCTTTGTACAGGATACTTTGAATAGTTGCTGCTTCTTTTCTTGGTTTCCCTGCTCATTTTATTGATGGAATTTGTGGCGACTTTTGAGTAGGTGTTTAGAGATTTGATTTGAGGGTTTTTGTCTAGCCTGCAAGTGTAATCTATTGGACAATTTGAAGGACAATTCTTACCTTATACAACATTTTATGTCCCCCTATTGCTTTGTTTTCTTTGTCTTTCTTTTTTGCAACCAAGCTTAATCAAACCAAGTTCGAAATGGTTTTAATGGGCCTCTTCATTTATTTTATGGATAACTATTAAATTCGAAATAGCAAATCGACTAAAGTCTACACCCTTTAGTATCATATATGGGAGAAATCCTATACTGCTTACCTGTACTCCATGTGACGTTGATTGATAGTATTTGATAAGTAATTGCATGCACATGGAGGAGGAATTAGCTGAATTAAGAGTTTTTGAGCGAGACTAATGTTACAGTTACCGTACTGCTAGAATTGTTAGTTTCTTGCACTTCAAAATTGAACTTATAATGCATAATTAACTTACAGCATTCCTTACAGTTTGATTGATCTCCTTTAGATAAAGAGATGTTTATCCCTTTTGATTGAATTGAACTGCTTGGATTTACTACTTGTCAGAATTACTGAAATTTGTATAAGCATTCAAACTTCTAACTTTGAACTCTAAAATTTATTTTCCCTACCAGTAGGTGGACATTTTAACACAAACTTTGATACGTAATCATAAGGAGGGGGATATTAGAAACATACTATATATTTGACACTCAATTTAACACTTCTATTTTACTCTCTTTTTTATTGAATGTAAACTTATAAAAGGCCCGTCAATAAAGAGGGGATCCACCTTATTTAGTGAGATTTACGTTAGATTTCACCAAATAATAGAAAAGTGTTGAAATGAAAATGTCAAAAGAATATAATAATTGGTTTTCTCAATACAAGGTTGTGTAAAAGCACTGGTTAGAAATTTAATGCTACTGAAGAAAGTTCTCTACTTTCTTTTCTTCGTTATTCTTCTAATTTGTATATGATATAAGATAAAGTTTTTATTAGTACATCACGCCAGCCTGACTTTTTCCTGTTGGAAAAATAGAGTATTCAAAAAAAAAAAAAAAAAAAAAAAATTATACTTATTACCTCCAAAGCATGGACACGTTCCTTTTAAAAAAATTTGCATGTCGGACACGTGTCCGACATGGATACGCTCGGACACGCGTCCGACACGCGGTCAACATTTGGGGACACGTGGTCAACTCTCCGACACGTTCCGACACGTTTTTTTCGACACGCAGTCAACTTTTTGTGTCCAACATGGACACGCTCGGACACGCATCTGACATGCGGTCAACATTTGGGGACATGTGGTCAACTCTCCGACACGTTCCGACACGTTTTTCGACACGCAGTCAACTTTTTCCGACACGCGATCAACGCTGGGACACTCTCGGACACGTTTTTTTTTTTTTTTTTTTTTTTAAATCTTAATTTTATTTTGTTAACTAAATATAAAAGAAATAATTTGTAAATTAATTTTTCTCTTATGAAATTTGACAAGAAAAATTAGCAAAGTACGAAAAATTATTTATATTTATATTTATGTTATGAAATTTAAATATTTGTTTGGTTATATGAATTATTATGGACTTTTATATGTATTAAATATAAATTATATTATATATATTAAAAATTTTATTTAATATCAAAACGTGTCCCAACGTGTTAAAATATGATATTTTTTAGAATTAATATGTCGACGTGTCGTGTCGTGTCGTGTCCCGTGTCCTGTGTCCGTGTCCGTGCATCATAGCTTATTACTATATTTTCTTAATACTTCTTACTATCAATTTTGTTATCCTTAGATCAAAATTAAATCAACGGTTCTCACTTGATTTTATTTTGTACCGTTGATTTAATTTTCATTCAACGATAACAAAATTGATAGTAAGAGGTAATAAAGAAAAACGATAATAAGTATAACATATCCTTTAAAAAAATATTTTCTCAATGTTTTATTTAAAAATGGTACGGTAAAAAAAAGATAAATAACATTATTCTTCAATAATTTGTAGAAGGTAATAGGTTCAAATTTCATAGTTTCATTATATTGTTTTTTTTTTTCCTCATTTAGGTTTTGATTTTTATAAAAAATTTCTTATGTATAGATCTTATAGTTTTATAATATTAAAGCTTTGGTTTCTCGAGAACTAATACTGAATAAGAACTTGTAAGAATCAATTTTTAATAAAGAATCGAAACATCTTTTGACGAATATAAATTATAAAAACAAAAATTTTAAGAATTTAAAAATATAACAATTGATAGACAATAATATTATACACAACAATATTAATAAAAGTTAAATAAATCAAGATATAAGTAATAAAACCCAAAAGAAAATTAATGAACTCTCGTCAGAAAAGGAATAGAAGAGACTCTTTTAATTGAAGAGACTGTTTTTGAAAATCGATTTCATAAATCTGTTTCAACAAGCATATATACAATCGGTTAAGATAAATAAATTTGAATATATATATATATATATATATATATATATATATATATATATTTCTGCTCTTTAATTTTCTCGAACCGCTAGACGTACAACAAATAGATTCGGAGAATCATAATTATACAAAATTGGGTGAAAGCATTAAATGCGAGGAAGAATAATCAATCAACGGTGTAAGATTTATTGCTAGGCGTTCAACAGTTGGAGGAATATATATATATATATATATATATATATATATATATCTGTGTGTGTGTAGGAAATAGTTTTCTTATGTTGTAGGAAAAAATTTCTCTCATGTAATAGAAACAAAATTATAAGTGGGACCCACATATAAGAGGAGAGAGAAAAAATAAAGGTGGGACCACCTCTCTTTTGTGTGTGTAGAAAATTGGCTTCTCTTATGTAACATAGGATAAATATAACCCTATATATATATATATATATATATGGCTTTATTACTCTCCTTTTTAGGAGATAACTTCTCTCATGCTTTCACACTTCAATTTTTGCATCTCCATTTTCTCTTCTTCTTTTTTCCTTATAATGGTGGGACTCATCCATCTTCTCTCTACAACATAAGATAGTTATCTCCTATGAAAGAAGAGTAGTATTTTCCATATATATATATATATATAGGGTCAGGATTATTTCACACCAGTATATGTTACACTCTTAATATCTAACGGCTCTGATTTATTAAATATTTGAGCCGTTAGATGAAAGTAAATCAATGACCAAGATTTGGTGTAAAACTTTTTATTTTTTCATAAGTGTAAGAACATCTTGCCCCTATATGGGTTAGGGTCATTTTATAGCGGTGTAAGTTATACTTCCAATCTTGATCATTGATCCTATTTATATCTAATGGTTCTGATTTACTAAATATTAGTCATTATATACAAACAAATCAATGATCAAAGTTTGGTGTTAAGATTTCCTATTCTTACACCGGTGTAGATTACATTTTCAATCTTGTGTAGATACAAGATATGTTTGGTGATAACAAAAGGCAACAACCTTGATCAAGAGCAAAAAAAATTAACCATGTGTGGGGATTGAAGATGTATGTTAGAGCCACACAAGAAGATTAATACATCAAAGATGCAACAATATGGATGAGCTTTGAGAATAGAAAGGAGTCATGATCAATTCAATCAAGTCCAACAAGGAAGAATAGCAAAACTATGGTCAAAGGAAACAAACCATGGACAATATCTAATAGAAGATCAAATATCACAACCATGGTGAAAAAGGAGCAAAACCAATAAATTGTCAAGCATTGTCATTTTCAACAAGTCAAAGTATCAAGCTCAAGTAAATATCCAAGACACAAGACATGAAGCTAAGTCTAAAACCATATTTAGAATATATCTTTAGGACTTAAACTTATATGTAAAGGTACATGGTAGATTGCATTGCATGAGCTCAAATTTTTTCTCAAAGTAAACATGTTTTTCAAATTGAATAATCCATAACCTTTAAATAGTTTAAAGTAATTTGAAAAACCCATGGAAAATATACTTGACATGTTTATAACTTCAAAACATATTTACAAAGTCAATGTCTTTCATAAAAAGTGGTTGGAAGCAAGGTAGAGCACATTTAAACTTAAAATTTGCTGCATAATTTGGTTGTTTGTCTTCAGACAATTTTTCGTATCAAAGATGACAGATTTGGATCTTGTGTTCTTCATAAAATTTATGGATTTATCTTTTATCTTTCCTAAGACACCAAAATCACATCAATTTGACAAGTATAACTCAAGTTATGCCAAAAAATACGAAATAATATTCTTGCTGTCAGGTTGGGAATCGATTAATAGCATATAGTAATCGATTATCACTACGAAAAAATGCCTATAATGGCTATAAACGGCTAATTTTGGAAAAAAAATCACTATATATACATTTCGAACAACTCCAAAACCAAGTGGGCATCATTCTTACACATCGTAAGCATACTTTGAGAATTTCTACACTATCACTTGCATATTCTTTCATATCTTTCAAAAAGAAAAATATTTGAGCTCATATTGTGAAAGTTCATATACTTATAGTGCTTCAAGTTGTATATCCACACTTTGAAAGTGTATATTTATTTCCAAACACTTCCTCCTTTGTATTCTTGAATTGAGAGGGTTGTGTGATCCATTGTATTTGAGAGGTACCCAAATACCTAAGTTAATTTGGAGTGAAAGGCATCCAAGAGCCCGAAGTCTTGGAAGGTTGTAGTGGTTTGTCAAGTGATAAGTGTCAAAGACAATATATTTCTAGGATCAAAGATATGTTAAATAATGTTAAAAATGGTCAAGAACATAGTGTAAATTAATTAAATGCAAAAGAATTAGAGCTTTAACATTCGAATATGATTTTGACTTCTTTTTGTGTTATTTTCAGGTTTAATATGATAAATTATAATTATGAAGAATTATTGAAGTTGGAAGATATGAAATTCAACAAAAATTGAAGAATAAAGAAAAACTAGTATTATTGTATGCTCGCTCACTTTCTCGAACGAGCGAGCTGATAAAATTACCTTGTCAGTTTGCTCAAATGAGCAAGAAATTGAGCGAGATATCAAATTTACCTTGTCAGTTTGCTCGAACGAGCGAGAAACTGAGCGAGCAGCATCGTAAATGGAGGTCCATGGATATTTTCATTAAAAAGGGACAGTCTAGGGTTATTCCATTCATTCTGGGACGCGATAGAGAAAAGCTAAGAGACAGCCAAAGATGACTCATGAGGCAGATAAGCTCCATTCCGGACCTGAGAAACGGAGAAACAGTCAAAGCTTCACCGTGGAGACCAGGTTTTATGTTTCTTTTATGAATTTTAGTTTCTTTTCATCTCTTTCTTTAGTTTTCTTGAATATGTTAGGCTAGTTCTAATTATATAGTTAGGGCGAGACAGAACCAATGGGTTCCTAAACACTGTTTAATCCTTCTTGTAATTATTTTTCATATTTCAATTATGCAATTAATCTGTTTTAAATTCCTAGTCTCGATTATGATATGGCCAATCTTGAATGGGCATTAGAATCTTGCATGTCAATAGGACTATTGCTTTCTTGATTCCGTTTGATTAATTGCTATAGTTTGTATGTTCTAGGAATAGTCTTATAAATTCTATGACACATAATTCTTGACCTTAAAGCTTGCTTTAGAAAAAGGCCTTAAGGGATTAGAGCTTTGGAATAGAGTAAAGAACTGAAACCACCAAGGGATTGGGGATTTAGTTAAATTAGAAAGGATTGTCAATAATTGATCTTGAATGTTAATTGCATGAAAGATTAGACTCGTTAGAAAAACATTGGAGAAGTTGAATCCCTAGCTACGATCGTCTTTAATTGAATTTAACTCGTTCTTGTTTGCGTTCTTGCGTCTTAGTTATTAATCTTGAAAACTAAAAATATTTTCTTTAAAATTCTGTTTTTATTAATTCAAAATTATATTCTCTAAAACTTACAAGATCGATCCAACTTTAATTATATAAATAAGTTATTGCTCGATAAATCAATCCTTATGGGAACGACAACCCTACTCTTTACCACTTTATTACTTGTATGACCGGTGCATTTGCCAAATTCGCAACAAGTTTTTGGAGTTGAATTAATAAAAAAAAAGAATTTTAAAGAAAGAATCTTTAGTTTTCAAGATTAATAACTAAGACGCAAGAATGCAAACAAGAACGAGTTAAATTCAATAAAAACCAGCGTAGCTAGGGATTCGACTTCCCCAAAATTTTCCTAATGAGTCTAATCTTTCATGCAATTAACATTCAAGATCAATTATTGACAATCCTTTCTAATTTAACTGAATCTCCATCAAGCACCCATGAAGCTTGATGAATAGTGAAAGAATTGATCGACGACTTCAGTCTAGACGTAGGTAACAAGTGGTAGTGACCGAACCATGATATATTGAGTTTGTATTTTTCTAAGCTATCACATTTTGTTTCTAGCACTTTAATTGCTTCTTTGATATTTTATATATGCTAGCATAAGTTTTATAATTGTGATATATTATATGTTATGAATCATTTGAATGTATTAATTACTTTTCATAAATTAAAATTTGCTTGAAATAATAACTTAGAAACTAGAAGGGACTTTTGTGAAAAAAATTGTAATATTCAATTCACCCTCTCCCTTGAATATGGAAGCCACATTCCTAACATCTTGATCATTGATCATATATATATATATATATATATATATATATATATATATATATATATATATATATAAGAACAATATTTACACCAGTATATATATAGGAACAATATTTACCCCAGTATAAGAATTTTTCTTCCCATCTCAATTATTAATTTCTAGAGATAAGTTATTCTGTCTACTCTTATTTTGTCTACTTTTGCCTACCTCTTTTAATACCGTTAGATTACAATCTCTTCCAATGGTGAAGATTTATGATATAAAATAAAATTGTTTACTCTTTTCTCTCTCCTAATGCCTCTCACTTTTTCTCTCTCATCCCCTTTCTTTCTCTTCAATGGCGTTTCAGCATTAAAAAAAAAAGTGCAAGCTTTTTTCTCAGTTCATCCAACCTAGCATTGTTATGAGCATTTACATAAAAAAATTGAAATGGAGTGTCAAGAAGAAACAAACCTAGATGCCCTATGTTATGGAACTAGGTAAGCCTATTATTTTGTGGGGTTTGCATTTGTCATTTAACATGACACAACAAACTTTCCTACACACACAACATTCTGTGGGACTCACACTTTTTGAAGAAAAAAGAAAAAAAGAAAAAAAGAAAATTTACGGCACGCAAAACGAATCTCTATAACATTACACAATCACTTTTCCTACAACATAACTCTTATAAAACCCTTATTTTGTTGGGTGTAACATAGAGAGAACAAAGATCATTTTCCCATTTCAAGGTGAAAAACAAGATAAGAAGAAGGAGATAAGTTGATTCAATTTCAAATTTCAACAGAAAAGTAAAAACATTACAGTAATCGTGGATTAATTCAAAGGAAGAGATTATTCATGGTTTTCGCTTTTTTGTATTTTTTTTTTAGTAAGCTCGTTTTTTTTTTGTATTTTTGTGGTGTCTGTCGTGTTCAATTATATCAGATTCAAATTTTTTTGAAAATTATACTTATCCAGTAGAACTATCATACCATTAATCATTCCATGGATGGGGCAGGATATTCTTACACCGGTGTAAGAGTTAGAAGTCTTACACTCAATCTTGATCATTGATCCACTTGTATCCAATGGCTCACATTACTAGAAAATTTGAGCCCTTAGATATAAATTGGATCAACGGATAAGATTGAGAGTGTAACTTACACTGGTGTAAAATGATCCTCACCCTCCATGGATTTAGATTCAAATATAAATTCAGGTTGTAAATTACACAAATCAACAGAGAGAAAAGGGAGGAGAGAGAAAGAGTGTGGAAAGAAGTGAGGAGAAAAAAAGAAAAAAGAAATTATTTTATTCCGTAAATCTTTACTGTTGAATGAGATTATAATCTAACAATATTAAAAAAGATAGGCGAAGGTAGACAAAATAATAATAGGCAAAATAATCTAACCCTAATTTCTGTACATCTGACAATTATAATTTATTAAATTATATTCATTAAAATTTCAGAATCTGTAACAACACTTTATTCAACTAACTAAAATCCACTACAGCAAGATCTGTGTCTTCCGAGATCCTTTAACTTGATTATGAATTGAATTATCCCTAACTCCACTCACTCTCAAACTTCATTTACGTCCAAGATTAAGGTCTTATGCGTCTGATTATTCCTAATCATACTAACATAATGCTAAAGGTGAATCTAGATTACAACAGTAAATTAGCAATGTTTTTCCGAGACCTGACTTTAATAATTAACAAGATTATTATAACTGCTATTAGAAGGAATACAATGTACAAACATGATCATAATCAGAAATAGATAAAGATCAAACTCTGCAACTGCACCCACTATTCATTGTGCAGAACACATACTATATAGATGTTTGGCCCTGCACAGATTTGAGTTTGACTTATTATCTACCACCCAAAACTAACTGATTCTTAATGCTATTAAAATCCAGCTCACATGTACACACAGGTTTCCCAATGTCTTTGAGAATTGAGGTACTTGGTTCTGTTACATTCTATTGATCATCAACTACAACAGAACCAGAACCAAGCAGTGCACCCAAGATGATTTGCTCCCAACGTCACACACCCCTCTGCATTAAACTCGAGGTTAATGGCCGCAGACGCAGACGCAAAGCAGTGCGCGAGTCTCTTTTTGATGATGATGAAGATGAAGACATACTACTATCTGTGTGAGGGTAGTATTTCAAGGTACACTTTCCTGATGGATGATGAATTTTGACATCAAATGCTGGTGAAAGTGGTCGTCCCACAACACGAACATGGGAGATGCTGTACCACGGTTATCCAATTTATCATAGTTGGAAAACAGATAAGCATACTGATCATAATTTCTTTTACTTTTTTCTTAAAATAAAGAAACATTTAATATTAAGAAATCTAGCTAAGTCACAAGACATAGACTCAGGAAAATTTGTTAAGTTGGAAACAAATGACAATACTAATAAGCTGTAGACATTAAACTAACAGAAAGAACTCTAAAAGAAAGATGTTTCGGTTCTTTGACCCATTATTCAGCATTGGGTGTAGCAGTACATCATGCTATAAAATGTTATTTTTTATTACATTAATTGTCATCTTTGGAATACAAATGCCAAGAATAATAAGTTGAACTTCCACCAAAACCCTTTCCATGACTCATGAGTGGACATATATCATAGATGACATGAAAGCACGAGTGTCAAATTGAAGAGTAAATAGATTGAAAGGGAAATTGACCAAGTTCTCAATTTCAATTCAATTGACAATAAATCAATAATGGTCTTCAACATATATTTGAGCTAATCAACATTAATTCATTATGTGCACGAGAGATGAAAAGAGAGATGATTTGCAAAACTAACCATATGTAGAATAAATCATCTATTTCTTCTTGTTGAACTCTACCCAACATCTCAACCAGCAGCACGCCTCCAATGCACAGAACAGGTTCAGGTAGCTTGAACTGTTGTAAGCAGTTTTCCTGTTGAGCCAGTATGTCATCACAAGTTTCACATGCAAGGAATATTATATGCTAAATAAATGCAGCATCAATCTAAAACGGATAAATTTCAAATCAATGCTTGCTATATTCAGCAGGTAGTACCAATGAGGTTCCTGCACCCAAAAGAAGAACACAGATCTCAGTGATAATCAAGCATTCATTTCATAAAATACTAACAGGTTTACTTCTCTAGTCTCATTCTGCCAATTAATCAAGCTGAAGTTCTGCTAACAATCCAGAAAAGCTGCATATCAAGTCTCATGCTATAAATGAATTAAATTAGACAATGATACTTATAATAGATACAAAAATACAATTAAAACCCAAATGAGAATTACAAGAATCAGTCGATGATGCCCAGAAAAATCAGTAGATGAATCTCAAGCTTCTTCCTTGTTGAGTAATTTGAAAGAGTAGAAAAGAATATGCAAAACCTGAACTATAATATTGCAACAGACCTGAAACATTGGAAACTCAGGTGAAGTATATGTCCATACGAATTGATTATCCCCCAACACATGATTAGCAGTAATCTTATCAGCTACAAAACCCTCTAATTCCACTGGGTATCTTGGATGGCCCATTTTGAATCGGACAGCCTTGGCAGAATATATAGGGAGGCCATGCTCAAAATATGCTGATGAGTAAATATAGAGTATTTGTCAGCTGATTAAGCTAAAGTTAGGAACCTCAACATTACTTATTTTTCAGTTCAACTTGATACACACAATTCATCCACTTAGCTGCAAGGCTAACCTTGGAATGGTTGGACATGAATCTCCGTAACAAGACATATTCTGGAAATTAGCGTATAAATTAAAGTCTCAGGAACAGAAGGATCGCGTTCCCCTTTACTTGACCAGTATGATGCCCTATAATGAGTTCTATCCCAAGGCTCCAATGTATTCAGAACACTTTCTTCAGGGTAGTTATCAGTGCTGGAAGCACTAATGGCTTTTGAGATGCAATTTTTCCTCATTGAAGGAGAAAGACCAGAAGCCAGAAATGCATAGACATTATGATTTCTCTTAAGACACTCCCAATTCATAGAACTGCCAAGCATTGTGCTTACTGGTTCAATCATGTTGTCTACCTCAATGATATGAGCAACACCAGATATTTCAGGAAACTTTTTCAAGCAAAGTTGCTTGCAGAGGCCATTTTCAATAACTGCAAAATATTTAGAGTGCCCATTCATACCATTTTAATAGCAAAATAAAAGCAAAGAACAATGAGCCCCTCAAAAAGAGGGAGATAAATTTTACAGGATAGTATAACATTAGAGAAGTTAAACTTTTAGAGGCCATAAAAAATGTAATATATAATGCATAAAAACTTTCCAAAGAAATGGGGCATTAAGCAAATAAAATATAGAGATTTTTGGACCAAAAGTCCAAAACACAATAAAATACTATCACTGCAAGTAATTAAAACCCAAATTGGCTTACCAAATCGTTGCCAAGAATTGGAAACAGCAGAAACACGAACAAGGTCACAAGGGTCATCCAAATGGGTGAGAATCTTTACTGATATGTCAGGTCCAAGCAATTTGATGAAATCCATTTTGTTTTTCACTTCAGACATAATTCCCAAATATCAGACCCTGATATGAAGCAAAACAGCTAAAGCTCAACCTCACACAAACTGATATTGCATAAACTGAAAATCTTCACAAACATGGTGATTTGGAAGAAAAATTCTTCAGGCAACTAGCTTTCCACCAAAAATCGATTAATTTTGGAGGAAAATTACACATTAATAAGTTGAAATTGACTAATAAAGAACCCAAAAAATTACCAAAATAAAAAATAAAAAAATGGATAAAATATATCTCTTTCTAACTTACTACTCTTCTTCCAATAAATTTACCAAAAATCTAAATTGACATGGTATTTGAAAGAAGTTGAAAAGGGTAGAAAATGGGTATTTTGCTCAGTTAATAACATTAATGAACAAAGAAAGCAAAACCCAAATAAGGGTATATAGAAACTGTAAACACATGAAGAGAGAAAAATAAAAAAAAAGTGCAGTTTGAGATGAGTAAAAAAAATGGAAAAGGTGTTACCTTTCAGCAAAGAGAGGGTGGATCTAAAGATAAGAGAGGGAATCTTAATTCTTGGAAGAAGCGGAACGGTGGTGACGGGCTTGAAATTGCAGAGTGTCAAATACAAAGGGTGCTTTTGGATGGAATAAGTACCAGCGTCGCATAGCAAATACAAAGAATTAAAATGATAATATAAAAAGGTATATCTTATTCCACCTATTATTTTTTTTGGTCTATTTTTTTTACTATTTTAAAATATCATTAGATTAAATCTTAATTAATATTTTTTTTTTCTCTTCTTTAAATTATGATCTAATAGTATTTTAGAATTGTAGGCAAATGAAAGCATCTTCTGTAGATCTGTAGTAGTACTCCATTCAATTCTCATGGAAACGGAGTTTTGTGAATTCTCCCCGGAACTGGAAGATCATTTCGAGATCTTCGAACATATTCGAGGGTTCAATGTGACTATTGTCACTTCGGCCAACACACAAGATGAGACTTTACCACCGTGGAGCGGCTTTTTGCAAAAAGATGAGGGAGAAACTCAGCAAGAGATGTCGGAGAAGCGAAATATACGAGATCACAATCTGTAATTTAACAAGTGACACTTGAATAAAAAATATTTTTCTCTCCTTTCCATAAAGCATAATAGTCATTCCTTATTTTCTATTGGATAGATGCACTGATTGCATGATACAGCAGTAGCACCATAGATATTTCCCTTACCCCGTTATAAATTTATTGACTGATCAATATAATTTTAATATGAAATAAGTTATTTTACCTATCATTTTTCTGCCTACCTTTGCTTACGAAAATATCTATGGTGCTACTGCTGTATCATGCAATCAGTGCATTTATCCAATAGAAAATAAGGAATGACTATCATACTTTATGGAAAGGAGAGAAAAATATTTTTTATTCAAGTGTCACTTGTTAAATTGCAGATGTCGGGATAAGATATATTTATCACAAAAAAGTTTATTACTTTTACAACTAACCTAATCACCGTTGATTTCTGTCAATCTAATGGTCATAATTATTAGAAATTAATAATTAATTAATAAATGCAACATAATAATTTTTAATAAATTATAACTGTTAAATTGACGGAAATTAATAGAGATTATGTTAGTTGTAAAAATTATAAAAAAAATTTGTGGTAAATATTTTTTTTCTATTTATAATATTATAATTATATATTTTTTAAAATATTGTTTTAATAGTACCGTCGCTTCAGTGTGATAGTAAAATAAAAGTTTTATTCTTTTGGATGAGGTAAGTCAATGAATTGTCATCTCTTGCATAGCAGTGTTGCGTGAAATTTTCTACTTAGATAATTTGGAAGTGTATCTCTCTTATTTAATATGATATGGTGGAGAAATCATAATTATATATAAAGGTGAATTAACGATGATAGAAAAATATATTAAAATAGATAATTATAAAATTATAATTATTGATTTACCTTATATCATTATGATTTCTTTACATGATCATATCATTTTAAATAAATAATGAGAGGGTCCATTTTCAGATAATTTTATCTTCTAATTGGCTTATGTAAAAAGAAAAGAAAAAAAATTGACCCACATACTTTTATAGATATATAATAATTAAAATTATCTTTTACAATATAAAAATATTAATCATATAATCTTTTTAGAAGAAACATCATGGTTTAATTTAAGGGTAGTTGTAGAGGTTGTCGATTTTATTAAATTAAGAGATTAATTTTCATGTAATGTATAGTACTTTTTTTAACGCAAATTTTTAAGTAAAAATGGAATTTTATAAAAACATATAAAAAATGAGATTAATATTTTTTATATTATAGGAGATAAAATTATCTCCTACACACACAAAAGTATATGAGGGCCATGTGGAACTATGTGCAGAGAAAAGAAAAGAAAACAAATGAGTTCATACACTTTTATGTATGTGTAAGAGATAAAATTATCGCCTACAACATGAGAAACACTAATCCTATAAATAATTTTGATAAATGGTATGTATTAAAACTTACAAACATTTATAAAAACAACCAATAATCGTTATTAAAAGAACCTACAATCAATAGATTTTTTTTTCTCTTTCACGAGGTAATTTGTTTCATATCACTATGACATTGATTAATCATCATCATCATCATTAACAACACATTTATCTCAAACTAATTTGGCTCGGTGATAGATGAATTCAAATGAAAAATACGAAAAGATTGAAAACAGATAAAAATAATATATATATATATATATATATATATATATATATATATATATATATATATATATATGGCTTATCGTTTCTCAATTCACTTGAGATAACTCTATTTCTTCTACTCACGTGGATCACATGGTCTTTACGCTTAGTTTGGGTCTCTGAAAAATCACAGAGGCATGACATATATATCTATATAAGTACACATATATAAATATATATATTTATAGCTAGCTAAGTTCGAGTTCTATGTATTGAGGACAAGCCCCTCTGCACCAGGAAATGATTAGGCATTATTCGAGTTAGAGTTTCTGCAACTATTTGGAGAAATTTTAAGAAGTTGAAGAAACATAATCATACAAAAATGGTTCAATAATAATAAAGAAAGATAGAGAAAAAGAAAATTATAATCATTCAAAGGTGAATCAATTAATATAAAAAAAGAAATAAACAAAATAACAACTTGAAAAATATTTTTCTTTTTATATATATATATATATATATATATATATATATATATATATATATAGGAGAGCATAAAAAGAAAGTAAGACAAAAAAAAAAATAACAATATATATATATATATATATATATATATATATATATAAGTAAAATTAAAAAGGGGCGAAATAAATAAATAAGTTGTCCACAAAAAACAAAGTAAGAAGAAAAAAAATGGGGAAGGGAAAAAGAGATAAAGGAAAATAAGGGGAAAATAAGGAGAAGGAGGGATACGAAGAGAAAAAGGATTAAAAATAGATCATATGAAACATAGGAATAACATTGGGTCAAAGGGTGTGCATGACAATCATTCTATTACCTAGCACTGTTTCTGAAAAGAAACAATTTTTTTCTATTTCTGTAACTTGAAACAGTTTCTGAGAAAAGTAATGGTGGCAGTGACATGGTGATGATAGTGGTGGTGATTGTGACGGCAGTGGCTGCGGCGATGGCAGTGGCGGCGTGGTAGTGGTGGGGATGGTGGTGATGGAGGTGATGGCAGTGGTTGCAACAATGGTGGGGGGATGGTGATTGGTGGGGTTGGAGGCGGCGACAATGGTAGTGGTGACATGGTGGTGGCGGTTGTGATGGCATCATGGTGGTGGTGGTGGCAGTGGCTGCAGCGGTGGTGATAACATGGTGATGGTAGTGGCAAGGGTGATGTAATGGTGGCGATGGTAGTGGCTATGACGAGGGTGGTGGTGGTGGTTGGTGGCGGTGGCGGTGGTGACGGTAGTGATTCCGACAATGGTAATGGTAGTTGGTGACAGTGATGGTGATGGTAGTGGTGGCGTCATGGTGGTGGCAGTGGCGTGGTGATGGCGATGCTGGCGCTGGCGGTGACGACAATGGTTGATAGCGGTAGTGGGGGTGGTGACAGTGATAGTGGTGGTGGCGGCAGTGGTAGTTGTGGTTGTGGTGGTGGTGGTGGTGACAGTGGCATGGTGGTAGTGATGGGTGGAGGTGGTGGTGATGGTGGCAGTGGCATCATGGTGGTGGGGGTGGTGACGACGACACTAGTGGTACGACAGTGGCGACGGCGATGGTGGCGGTGGTCGTGTCGGGATGATGGTGGTGGTGATGATGATGGTAGAGATGGAGAGTGATTGAGAGAGATAAGTGTTTCTCATTTTGTGCCCGGGAACAAAAAAAAATTAATTCTTTTTTCTGTTCCATAGCACAAAAAATAAACCGGTTCATCCCGAGAACAAAAAAATAAACCGGTTTTACCAAACGAGTTTTCTATTCATTTCTGTTCCCGGGAACAGAAATTAAAAAAGAATTGATTCCGGGAAGGTTGTCATGCACACCCTAATTATCCACCATTCTTATAGTTTTTCTTCATTTTGTCCTAAGACACACCGTCCGTCAATATATATCACACTCCATCAAGTCTTTTTTTACTACTTTTTTCCTAGTAAGTTTCGGTCTACCTCTGTCTATCTTTATGTCAAGCTCTTGGTAACAGATTTTCGTTCTTACGGGAACAACCAGGGTCCTTCTCATTACGTGTTCAAACCACCTCAATCTATATTCTCTCATCTTTTCAGCCACCGAGACTATTCCTACCTTTCGTCAAATATCTTCATTTCTTATTTTATTCATCCTTGTATAAACATATATCCACCTTAACATCCTCGTTTCTGCTACTTTCATTTTATGCTCATGTTGCCTATGTCCTAGCCAACATTCAGCTCCATATAATATTGCATTGTATAAAAAATTACTTTTTGCTTAAGGGGAATTTTGTGGTCACATAAAAATCCAGATGCACTACACTGTTTCTTCCACCCTGCTTTGATTCTATGATTTACATCCTCATCAATCTCTCCACCTATTTGCAAAATGGATTCCAGGTATCTAAAAGCATCTTTCTTAAGTACCTCTTGATCAAGTAGATGCACAGGATCTTGATCTACATCTCCTACCAGAGAAGAGTCACACTTCATACTCAGTCTTGCTCTAGCTTAACGTGAATCCTTTAGACTCCAACATGCTTATCCATAATTCAATGGTAGTTGGTGACAGTGGTGGTGATGGTAGTGGTGGCGTCGTGGTGGTGGCAGTGGCGGCAGTAGCGTGGTGATGGCGATGCTGGCGCTGGCGGTGACGGCAGTGGTTGATAGCGGTAGAGGGGGTGGTGACGGTGATAGTGGTGGTGGTGGTGGCGGCGGCGGTAGTTGTGGTTGTGGTGGTGGTGACAGTGGCATGGTGGTAGTGATGGGTGGAGGTGGTGGTGATGGTGGCAGTGGCATCATGGTGGTGGGGGTGGTGACGACGACACTAGTGGTACGACAGCGGCGACGGCGATGGTGGCGGTGGTCGTGTCGGGATGATGGTGGTGGTGGTGATAATGGTAGAGATGGAGATTGATTGAGAGAGATAAGTGTCTCTCATTTTGTGCACGACAACAAAAATAAAATTAATTCTTTTTTCTGTTCCACAACACAAAAAATAAATCGGTTCATCCCAAGAACAAAAAAATAAACCGGTTTTACCAAACGAGTTTTCTATTCATTTCTGTTCCCGGGAACAGAAATTAAAAAAGAATTGATTCCGGGAAGGTTGTCATGCACACCCTAATTATCCACCATTCTTATAGTTTTTCTTCATTTTGTCCTAAGACACACCGTCCGTCAATATATATCACACTCCATCAAGTCTTTTTTTACTACTTTTTTCCAAGTAAGTTTCGGTCTACCTCTATCTATCTTTATGTCAAGCTCTTGGTAACAGATTTTCGTTCTTACGGGAACATCCAAGGACCTTCTCATTACGTGTTCAAACCACCTCAATCTATGTTCTCTCATCTTTTCAGCCACCGAGACTATTCCTACCTTTCGTCAAATATCTTCATTTCTTATTTTATTCATCATTGTATAAACATATATCCACCTTAACATCCTCGTTTCTGCTACTTTCATTTTATGCTCATGTTGCCTATGTCGTAGCCAACATTCAGCTCCATATAATATTGCTTTCTATAAAAAATTAATTTTTGCTTAAGGGGAATTTTGTGGTCACATAAAAATCCAGATGCACTACACTGTTTCTTCCACCCTGCTTTGATTCTATGATTTACATCCTCATCAATCTCTCCACCTATTTGCAAAATGGATTTCAGGTATCTAACGGCATCTTTCTTAAGTACCTCTTGATGAAGTAGATGCACAGGATCTTGATCTACATCTCCTACCAGAGAAGAGTCACACTTCATACTCAGTCTTGCTCTAGCTTAACGTGAATCCTTTAGACTCCAACATGTTTATCCATAATTCAATGGTAGTTGGTGACAGTGGTGGTGATGGTAGTGGTGGCGTCGTGGTGGTGGCAGTGGTGGCAGTGGCGGCAGGGGCGTGGTGATGGCGATGCTGGCGCTGGCGGTGACGGCAGTGGTTGATAGCGGTAGTGAGGGTGGTGACGGTGATAGTGGTGGTTGTGGTGGCGGCGGCGGTAGTTGTGGTTGTGGTGGTGGTGACAGTGGCATGGTGGTAGTGATGGGTGAAGGTGGTGGTGATGGTGGCAGTGGCATCATGGTGGTGGGGGTGGTGACGACGACACTAGTGGTACGACAGCAGCGGCGGCGATGGTGGCGGTGGTCTTGTCGGGATGATGGCGATGGTGGTGATGGTGGTAGAGATGGAGATTGATTGAGAGAGATACGTGTTTCTCATTTTGTGCCCGGGAACAAAAAAAATTAATTCTTTTTTCTATTCCACAGCACAAAAAATAAACCGGTTCATCCCGAGAACAAAAAAATAAATCGGTTTTACCAAACGAGTTTTCTATTCATTTCTGTTCCCGGGAACAGAAATTAAAAAAGAATTGATTCCGGGAAGGTTGTCATGCACACCCTAATTATCCACCATTCTTATAGTTTTTCTTCATTTTGTCCTAAGACACACCGTCCGTCAATATATATCACACTCCATCAAGTCTTTTTTTACTACTTTTTTCCAAGTAAGTTTCGGTCTACCTCTATCTATCTTTATGTCAAGCTCTTGGTAACAGATTTTCGTTCTTACGGGAACATCCAGGGACCTTCTCATTACGTGTTCAAACCACCTCAATCTATGTTCTCTCATCTTTTCAGCCACCGAGACTATACCTACCTTTCGTCAAATATCTTCATTTCTTATTTTATTCATCATTGTATAAACATATATCCACCTTAACATCCTCGTTTCTGCTACTTTCATTTTATGCTCATGTTGCCTATGTCCTAGCCAACATTCAGCTCCATATAATATTGCATTCTATAAAAAATTACTTTTTGCTTAAGGGGAATTTTGTGGTCACATAAAAATCCAGATGCAGTACACTGTTTCTTCCACGCTGCTTTGATTCTATGATTTACATCCTCATCAATCTCTCCACCTATTTGCAAAATGGATTCCAGGTATCTAAAAGCATCTTTCTTAAGTACCTCTTGATCAAGTAGATGCACAGGATCTTGATCTACATCTCCTACCAGAGAAGAGTCACACTTCATACTCAGTCTTGCTCTAGTTTAACGTGAATCCTTTAGACTCCAACATGCTTATCCATAATTCAATGGTAGTTGGTGAAAGTGGTGGTGATGGTAGTGGTGGCGTCATGGTGGTGGCAGTGGCGGCAGTGGCGTGGTGATGGCGATGCTGGAGCTGGCGGTGACGGCAGTGGTTGATAGCGGTAGTGGGGGTGGTGACGGTGATAGTGGTGGTGGTGGTGGCGGCAGCGGTAGTTGTGGTTGTGGTGGTGGTGACAGTGGCATGGTGGTAGTGATGGGTGGAGGTGGTGGTGATGGTGGCAGTGGCATCATGGTGGTGGGGGTGGTGACGACGACACTAGTGGTACGACAGCGGCGGCGGCGATGGTGGCGGTGGTCGTGTCGGGATGATGGTGGTGGTGGTGATGATGGTAGAGATGGAGATTGATTGAGAGAGATAAGTGTTTCTCATTTTGTGCTCGGGAACAAAAAAAAAATTAATTCTTTTTTCTGTTCCTCAGCACAAAAAATAAACCGGTTCATCCCGAGAACAAAAAAATAAACCGGTTTTACCAAACGAGTTTTCTATTCATTTCTGTTCCCGGGAACAGAAATTAAAAAAGAATTGATTCCGGGAAGGTTGTCATGCACACCCTAATTATCCACCATTCTTATAGTTTTTCTTCATTTTTTCCTAAGACACACCGTCCGTCAATATATATCACACTACATCAAGTCTTTTTTTACTACTTTTTTCCAAGTAAGTTTCGGTCTACCTCTATCTATCTTTATGTCAAGCTCTTGGTAACAGATTTTCGTTCTTACGGGAACATCCAGGGACCTTCTCATTACGTGTTCAAACCACCTCAATCTATGTTCTCTCATCTTTTCAGCCACCGAGACTATTCCTACCTTTCGTCAAATATCTTCATTTCTTATTTTATTCATCCTTGTATAAACATATATCCACCTTAACATCCTCGTTTCTGCTACTTTCATTTTATGCTCATGTTGCCTATGTCCTAGCCAACATTCAGCTCCATATAATATTGCATTCTATAAAAAATTACTTTTTGCTTAAGGGGAATTTTGTGGTCACATAAAAATCCAGATGCACTACACTATTTCTTCCACCCTGCTTTGATTCTATGATTTACATCCTCATCAATCTCTCCACCTATTTGCAAAATGGATTCCAGGTATCTAAAAGCATCTTTCTTAAGTACCTCTTGATCAAGTAGATGCACAGGATCTTGATCTACATCTCTTACCAGAGAAGAGTCACACTTCATACTCAGTCTTGCTCTAGCTTAACGTGAATCCTTTAGACTCCAACATGCTTATCCATAATTCAATGGTAGTTGGTGACAGTAGTGGTGATGGTAGTGGTGGCGTCGTGGTGGTGGCAGTGGCGGCAGTGGCGTGGTGATGGCGATGCTGGCGCTGGCGGTGACGACAGTTGTTGATAGCGGTAGTGGGGGTGGTGACGGTGATAGTGGTGGTGGTGGTGGCGGCGGCGGTAGTTGTGGTTGTGGTGGTGGTGACAGTGGCATGGTGGTAGTGATGGGTGGTGATGGTGGCAGTGGCATCATGGTGGTGGGGGTGGTGACGACGACACTAGTGGTACGACAGCGGCGGCAGCGATGGTGGCGGTGGTCGTGTCGGGATGATGGTGGTGGTGGTGATGATGGTAGAGATGGAGATTGATTGAGAGAGATAAGTGTTTCTCATTTTGTGTCCGGCAACAAAAATAAAATTAATTCTTTTTTCTGTTCCACAGCACAAAAAATAAACCGGTTCATCCCGAGAACAAAAAAATAAACCGGTTTTACCAAACGAGTTTTCTATTCATTTCTGTTCCCGGGAACAGAAATTAAAAAAGAATTGATTCCGGGAAGGTTGTCATGCACACCCTAATTATCTACCATTCTTATAGTTTTTCTTCATTTTGTCCTAAGACACACCGTCCGTCAATATATATCACACTCCATCAAGTCTTTTTTTACTACTTTTTTCCAAGTAAGTTTCGGTCTACCTCTATCTATCTTTATGTCAAGCTCTTGGTAACAGATTTTCGTTCTTACGGGAACATCCAGGGACCTTCTCATTACGTGTTCAAACCACCTCAATCTATGTTCTCTCATCTTTTCAGCCAACGAGACTATTCCTACCTTTCGTCAAATATCTTCATTTCTTATTTTATTCATCCTTGTATAAACATATATCCACCTTAACATCCTCGTTTCTGCTACTTTCATTTTATGCTCATGTTGCCTATGTCCTAGCCAACATTCAGCTCCATATAATATTGCTTTCTATAAAAAATTACTTTTTGCTTAAGGGGAATTTTGTGGTCACATAAAAATCCAGATGCACTACACTGTTTCTTCCACCCTGCTTTGATTCTATGATTTACATCCTCATCAATCTCTCCACCTATTTGCAAAATGGATTCCAGGTATCTAAAAGCATCTTTCTTAAGTACCACTTGATCAAGTAGATGCACAGGATCTTGATCTACGTCTCCTACCAGAGAAGAGTCACACTTCATACTCAGTCTTGCTCTAGCTTAACGTGAATCCTTTAGACTCCAACATGCTTATCCATAATTCAATGGTAGTTGGTGACAGTGGTGGTGATGGTAGTGGTGGCGTCGTGGTGGTGGCAGTGGCAGCAGTGGCGTGGTGATGGCGATGCTGGCGCTGGCGGTGACAGCAGTGGTTGATAGCGGTAGTGGGGGTGGTGACGGTGATAGTGGTGGTGGTGGTGGCGGCGGTGGTAGTTGTGGTTGTGGTGGTGGTGACAGTGGCATGGTGGTAGTAATGGGTGGAGGTGGTGGCAGTGGCATCATGGTTGTGGGGGTGGTGACGACGACACTAGTGGTACGACAGCGGCGGCGGCGATGGTGGCGGTGGTCGTGTCGGGATGATGGTGGTGGTGGTGATGATGGTAGAGATGGAGATTGATTGAGAGAGATAAGTGTTTCTCATTTTGTGCCCGGGAACAAAAAAAAAATTAATTCTTTTTTCTGTTCCACAGCACAAAAAATAAACTGGTTCGTCCCGAGAACAAAAAAATAAACCGGTTTTACCAAACGAGTTTTCTATTCATTTCTGTTCCCGGGAACAGAAATTAAAAAAGAATTGATTCCGGGAAGGTTGTCATGCACACCCTAATTATCCACCATTCTTATAGTTTTTCTTCATTTTGTCCTAAGACACACCTTCCGTCAATATATATCACACTCCATCAAGTCTTTTTTTACTACTTTTTTCCAAGTAAGTTTCGGTCTACCTCTATCTATCTTTATGTCAAGCTCTTGGTAACAGATTTTCGTTCTTACGGGAACATCCAGGGACCTTCTCATTACGTGTTCAAACCACCTCAATCTATGTTCTCTCATCTTTTCAGCCACCGAGACTATTCCTACCTTTCGTCAAATATCTTCATTTCTCATTTTATTCATCCTTGTATAAACATATATCCACCTTAACATCCTCGTTTCTGCTACTTTCATTTTATGCTCATGTTGCCTATGTCCTAGCCAACATTCAGCTCCATATAATATTGCATTCTATAAAAAATTACTTTTTGCTTAAGGGGAATTTTGTGGTCACATAAAAATCCAGATGCACTACACTGTTTCTTCCACCCTGCTTTGATTCTATGATTTACATCCTCATCAATCTCTCCACCTATTTGCAAAATGGATTCCAGGTATCTAAAAGCATCTTTCTTAAGTACCTCTTGATCAAGTAGATGCACAGGATCTTGAACGACATCTCCTACCAGAGAAGAGTCACACTTCATACTCAGTCTTGCTCTAGCTTAACGTGAATCCTTTAGACTCCAACATGCTTATCCATAATTCAATGGTAGTTGGTGACACTATCTTTGGTCTCATCAATAAGCACAATATCATATGCAAAAAGCATATATTATGGCACTTCCTCTTGAATATCTTTTGTTAATTCTTCCATAACTAAGCAAAGAGATAAGAACTTAGAGCCGAACCTTGGTGTACACCTACTGTGATAGAAAAATAACTTAAGTTCCATTACAACCTTTCACACATATAGTAGCCCCATTATACATATCCTTGATTTCATCTATATACTTCAATGGTACTCTTTTTTTCTCGAGAACCCACCATAAAACTTTTCTTGGGACTCAATCGTATGTTTTCTCAAGATCTATGAACATCATATATAAGTCCTTTTTCTTTTCTTGATATTTTTCCATTAATTAATGCATCAAGAAAATGGCTTTCATGGTACATCGTCCTAGCATAAATCCAAATTGATTTACAGAAACCTTGGTCTCTCTCCTCAAGCAATGTTCAATAACTCTCTCCCACAACTTCATAGTATACCTCATTAGCTTAATGCCTCTATAGTTAAAACAACTCTTAATATCTTCCTTGTTTTTGTAAATAGGTACAAGCATATTTTTCCTCTATGCATCAAACATCTTGTTTTTCTAAAGAATCTTATTGAAAAGATTGGTCAACCATTTTATTGCCACATCCCTTAGGCCTCTGCATACTTCAATACGGACACCATCGGGTTCCAAAGCTTTATTAGTCTTCATTCTCTTTAAAGCCACTTTAACTTCATGAGTATTAATTATGCACACAAATCTTCTATCCAAATCATCATAAGCATCCTCAAAGTCCACCTTGCTTTTATATTCATCCCCATTAAAAAGCTTGTTAAAGTAGTTCATCTATCTTTCATTTACATCTTTATCTCTTACCAAAAGTTTTTGATTTTCACCCTTGATACATCTAACTTGGGTGAAGTCTTTACTTTTCTTATCCCTCATTTTTGCAAGTTTATATATACCTTTTTCACCATCGTTGCTCTCAGGGGACCTAGGATGGGCTGCCCCCAGAATTTTTCTATTCATGTATAATTTCTGATATACTATATAACACGAGTTTCTAAAATTTGAATAGAATTTCTCTGTTCATATAACACCGCTTTTCCTATGCTCACATCCATCATCCTTCATCCATTTATTACAAACGATTAAAACAAAGAAGCAGCCATGGCAGGAGGAAGTGAGGAAGAAACTTAGAGGAAACACTTACAAAGGTCGTCGTCGTCGTTTGTTTTGTTTTGATCTTAAACTCTATAATCATCGAGCACATCATCCATCTCATTGGAAAGGTATAAGTACCATTATTTACTTAGTAGTTCTAATTTATAATCTACTTAGGCTCTAATTTATTAATCACGTGAAAGAGTGCAATATAGAATGTGTATGCGAGCAGTGGTTGAAGAAGAAGCACAAAAAAGCTCTGTATGAGTCACTTGAAAAGGTCAAATCAGGTTCGAGTTTGACCCGCTCATAATTCATTATACATTACTTTGTTGAACTCTCAAATCGAGAAAGCTTAATGATATATGAAAAGTGTTAAGTTGGATATATGTTTTACTATGTTGTTATATGCAGAGCTTATGTTATTGGGGTTCATATCATTGCTCTTAACGGTAGGACAAGGTCTAATATCAAGGATATGTATATTAGAAAAAGTTGCAGGGACTTGGCACCCTTGCAGCGATGAGGAAGAGACTAGAGACTTGTCAAATGAAGAATCAAAACAAGAAACCACCGGTGCAAATTACTAGCAGCGTTCTTTGGTTCGTACGAGTAAATTCCTCAACATGTTTTGGCGAGAGGAGGAAGTGATAAATGCTATATTGAAACTGATATGCGCCTAGCATTTAAGGAAATCTGAGCCAAAAAGAGAAAGAATGTTGATGAAATCTTGAGAAAAAGAGCAAGAATCACTGTTAATTTGTCAAAATCTTAATCAAGGATTGAATACTGATTTTATGCTAATTTTGTAGGAAAAAGCAAACAAGTTTTTGAGAAAAACGAGGACTTTGCAAAATCAAAATCCACGCTCAAAGCGTGGATCTCACGCTGGAAGCGTGGAAGGAATTTTTCAGACAGAAGCGTTCACGCTTGAAGCGTGAATTTGACGCTGAGAGCGTCAGTTTGCGAATTCTCAGATCCCGTGTTTTGCAACGGGGCAATTTTGGAAAAGAAAAAGATTTAAAAATCAAGTTTTTGATTCAGCAATGAGATCTCTATCCAAATTAGAGATAAGATTAGATGATTTGTGATAAGATTGAATCAAGATACAATAAAGATTTGAAATTCTAATTTATCAATCAAATCTCCAAGGTTGTTACATGAAAAAAGGAAACAAAGTTTAAATCAAATACAAACTCTTGGATGGGCTCAATGCCGGTGGTTATAAATAAGGAGCTTGGAAGCACAACAAAGGCAACCAATTCAATACTCGGAGCAAGCAGTAGAGGATTGAAGATCAAGATTTCTTCTATATTCTTTCCAGTAATTATAGTTTTTATGCTTTCTTTTGAATATTTGTTTATGTCAGATATGATTATGTCTGGCTAAGTTCTTTTATTGTAGTTAGGGTCACAAACCCTATGTGAACCCTTGTTATGACGGATTGATTTAAATTATTTTACTCGTTTATATAAATTTCTTTATCTTATCTTGTGCGTATTTGATATTTTCTTTATTAAACCTGATCAATTTGATAGTTGAAAATAGTTGGAGGGTTAGAACCTTAAATAGGGATATTGGGGTTTCTGATCTCGAAAGGAGATAAGATAACTATTGGTATGCATACTAGGGATAGATGTATATTTAATTGCAGATGTTGGAATTACTGTGTTCATTGTTTAATTCTCATGAGGGGTTACTAAGGGATTAGGATTCTAAGTGAGGTTAAAGGGTTAAGTTACCAAGGGATTGGGATTTAACTATTAATATATTGAGATCATAATTATCTGAGAAATTATATAAATAAGTATTTTGTATCAATCCAAAGTAATAAGTGGGGATCATAGGGAGAGTGTTCCCTAACTGCAATTCTTTCTCATATTTTCAAAACCAACTCCATTATTATTATTCTTCTTTTCATTCTTAAAAATACAAAAACTCAAAAATAAGCTTTTACTTTTATGGTTACTAAGATTCAATTTAATTTTCCCAACAAGAGATTAAGTTTTTCAACTTAAAGTGACTGATTATTTTAGTACTTGGTTTTCAATCCCTGAGGAGACGATCTTTCTTACTACTTTACTACTTATGCGAAATGGTATACTTGCCGGATAGCATCAAGTTTTTGGCGTCGTTGCCGGGGATTGAAAATTTCAATATTATAAATAATCTTTGATCTTTGAGATTGAATTTTATTTTATTTTATTTTATTATTCTTGTTTGCATTTTACAGGTGCTATTAACAAATTTTTTTGAGTTTTATGCGAGGTAGACTTCCATCTAAAGACTTTTTGCTTGATCCTGAAATTCAAGGACTGAGAGGAGACTGAGGAAGGCGGCTAGGCAGATAATTTGGGAAGATTTGAAAAGCGTACCTGCACAACCAAAACAAGAGATGGAAGGAGACAACAACGATGATGGTGGCATAGGCCACAATCCACCCCCAAGATTGTTGGAAAGTATTCTAACACCGGTGTTCAATAGGCCAAACTCAAGCATAGTCAGGCCAACGGTGGAAGCAAACAATTTTGAGTTGAAACCATCATTGATTTCTTTGGTGGCAAGAGCTCAATATTCTGGTGCTGACGAGGAAGACCCACATGAGTTCATAGATCGATTTCTGATGATCTGTGACACTACAAAGCACAATGGTGTGCCAGCTGATGCTATCAGGCTCCGACTATTTCTTTTTGCTGTTAAGGGAAGTGCTCTCAAATGGATAGAAAGGCAACCAGCAAATAGTATCTCAACATGGGAAGATTTGTCAAACAAATTCTTTGCCCATTTCTTTTCTATGGAGAAATATAATCAGCTAGTGAATGCAATCACGAATTTCCGTTAATTTGAAGGAGAATCATTGTGTGCAACTTGGAATAGATTCCAAGAACTTATCCGGAAGTGTCCACAATGGGAAGGAGACAATGACAGAAAGGTAGCAATTTTCTTTAATGGCATTTCTCCTGAAACAAGGTTGGTGATTAATGGTGCAGCTGGAGGTTCTATTCGGCAGAGTACCTCAGAGCAAGCTCTCAATCTGATAAAGAAATTGGCAAGAGATGAAAATGAGAGTGTTCCAACCTCAGTAAAAAGAGGAGTGATAAAGCAAGAAAACAATGACACTTTGCTCGCTGAACTGTTATCCAAAAAGATTGATAGTAAGTTTGACAGTTTGGAGCAGCAATTTCAAAAATTCCAAGTGTCTCATATTCAATCAACTCCTCAGGAAGCTCACAAATCCAACGAATGCTCTAATTCGTTATCAGATGATTCACCTCAACAAGTACAGGTGAATGGAATATGGTATGACCAGCGGCCTCAGCCGTCAAACTTTCCAAGGAACAATAACTATGGTGCTGGAGGTGGTGATGGAAATTTTCAGCGAAGAACTCAAGGAGCTGGCATGGATTACAAATCTAATAACTACCAGCAGCCTCCACAAATTCAAGCAAAGGAACCCTCTGAATTGGAAAAGCTAGTGGCACAGATGGCTCAACATTCAAATGCTTTCATAGAGGAGCAAAGAGCCAACAACAAAAATACAAGTGCTTCCCTAAAGAACTTGGAGAATCAGATAGGCCAACTTGCAAAGCAGGTTTCAGAAAGAATTCCGGGTACTTTTCCTAGTAATACAGTTATCAATCCAAAGGAAGATTGCATGGCTATTACCACTAGAAGTGGCAAAGTTGTAGCACCGCTTGCAAATCCAATTCTTGATCGTGTGGAAGACAAGGAACAAGCGGAGAAGCAGAAAGGAGCAGTTGAACCAGAGGCTAAAATAATTGTGAAAGAAAAGGAGAAAGAAGCCGTCATTGAAAAGGAAAAACCATCTTTCTTTGATAAGAATTTCCCATTGACCCATGAATATATAATGGCTCAAGCACCTTACCCAGAAAAGTTCAAGAAAGAGGTTACTAACAACCATTATGACAGGTTCTTAGACATCTTCAAGAAGTTGCACATCAATATTCCTTTTGCAGAAGCCTTAGCAAATATGCCTGGATATGTAAAATTCATGAAGGATCTGTTGAAGAAGAATAAACTGCAAGAATGCCAAACCGTTGAACTTACTGCAAAAAGTAGTGCATTCATTCAGCAGAAGATTCCAGCTAAGCTTCGTGATCCAAGTAGTTTTAATATTCCCATTACTATTGATGATATTGCCATTGGCAGAGCTATTTGTGATCTTGGGGCTAGTATCAACTTGATGCCTCTTTCTATTTATAAGTCACTGGGAATTGAAGAATTGAAACCCGCAGAAGTTTCTCTTCAACTTGCTGATAGATCTGTGAGGAAACCTAACGGGATCATTGAAGATGTTCTTGTCAAAGTTGACAAGTTTATCTTTCCTGTTGATTTTGTGGTGTTGGATACAGGGGAAGGAAGTGATAAGCTCTGCTTTTAGGTAGGCCCTTTTTGGCTACAGCCCGTGCTGTAATTGATGTTGAGCAGGGAATGATTAAATTAAGGATGCATGATGAGGAACTCAATTACAATGTTTTTGAGGCAATGAAAAGACCAGCTGAGAATGATGATTGTTTTCAAGTTGAAGTGTTTCAAGAGCAACATAAGAAGATGCGTCCACAAGAGATTGATTATGAGTTGAGAGCCCGTGATCATGTTCCCTTTGAAGGCAAAGAAGTTGTTGTGGAAGAGCTTAAAGAAAAAGCTGATGATATAGAAGATAAGCCACCCAAGGTTGAGTTGAAAACTCTGCCTGATACTTTGAAATATGTATTCTTGGGGAATGAAGAGACTTATCCTGTAATTGTCAATACGGCACTATCTCCGGGTCAAGAAGAGGAGCTTGTTGAAGTTCTAAAAGCTCCTAAGACTGCCATAGGGTGGTCTATTTCTGATTTAAAGGGTATTAGTCCCTCTATTTGCACACACAAAATTCTTATGGCCGAAAACATCAAACCTGTGAGACAACCGCAAAGAAGGCTTAACCCGATCATGAATGAGGTAGTCAGAAAAGAAGTTGTGAAGCTTCTTGATGCAGGTATGATTTACCCAATTTCTGATGCTGCTTGGGTAAGTCCGGTTCAGACTGTTCCAAAGAAGGGTGGTGTGACCGTTGTCAAAAATGCAAACAATAAGTCATTCCCAACTAGAACTATCACAGGTTGGAGAATGTGTGTTGATTACAGAAGGTTGAACACGGCCACCAGGAAAGATCATTTTCCACTACCCTTTGTTGATCAGATGCTGGAAAGACTGGCAGGCCATGCTTATTACTGCTTTTTAGATGGTTATTCAGGCTACAATCAAATTCCAGTAGCTCCTGAAGACCAGGAGAAGACAGCCTTCACTTGCCCATTTGGAGTCTTCGCTTACCGACGAATGCCATTCGGCCTCTGTAATGCACCTGCCACCTTCCAAAGGTGTATGCTCTCTATTTTTTCTGACATGGTAGAGCGATTTTTAGAGGTATTTATGGATGACTTCTCCGTCTTTGGTTCTTGTTTTGATTCTTGTTTAATTAACTTGTCTAAAGTTTTGAAAAGGTGCCAAGAGACTAACCTTGTTCTGAATTGGGAAAAGTGCCATTTTATGGTTAATGAAGGTATTGTTTTGGGGCATAAAATCTCCAGGAATGGAATTGAGGTTGATAAAGCTAAATTGATTTTGATTGAGCAACTCCCCACTCCCATTAATGTTCATGCTGTTAGGAGTTTTCTAGGACATGCAGGTTTTTACAGGAGGTTCATCAAGGACTTCTCCAAGGTTGCTAAACCATTGAGCCAGCTCTTGGTGAAGGATTCAGAATTCAAATTTGATGATGCATGCCTGAAGTCTTTCACCATATTGAAAGAAAAGCTTACTACAGCTCCTGTGCTTACAGCCCCTGACTGGAGCCTTCCTTTTGAGCTCATGTGTGACGCCAGTGCTTATGCAATTGGTGCCGTCCTCGGTCAGCGTAAGGAAAAATTATTACATGTCATTTACTATGCTAGCAAAGTCTTGAATGAAGCTCAAGTTAATTATGCCACAACTGAGAAAGAGATGTTAGCAGTAGTTTATGCAGTAGATAGATTTAGACCTTACTTGTTAGGATCCAAAATCATTGTTTTTACTGATCATTCTGCTATTAAGTATCTGATAGCTAAGTAGGATGCTAAACCACGATTGCTGAGGTGGATGTTACTCTTTCAAGAGTTTGATTTGGAGATCCGAGACAAGATTGGGGTGGAGAACAAAGTGGCAGATCATCTGTCAAGAATCCAGGAGAAAGAGCTTCAAGATAGTCCTGACAAAGAAATCAACGACTATTTTCCTGATGAAAAAGTGATGTCTATTCACGTCCCTCCATGGTTCGCAGACTTTGCCAATTACAAAGTTGTGAAGGAGTTACCTGCTAATCTTACTGGGCAACAACAAAAGAAATTTCTGCGGGATTTAAAGAGGTACTTCTGGGATGATCCATATCTATACTTTCAATGTGCTGACGGAATCATTCGTGGATGTGTTCCTGAGTTTGAGACGACCCAGATCTTGTGGCACTGCCACTCTTCTGAATATGGAGGTCATTTTGGAGGCAATATGACTGCTCAGAAAGTCCTGCAAAGCGGTTACTACTGGCCAACACTGATCAAAGACGCCAGAGAATTTGTTGAAAAATGTGACAAGTGCCAGCGAGCAGGCAATATATCTCGCAAGGATGAGATGCCTCTGAATAGTATATTGGAGGTAGAGTTGTTTGACGTGTGGGGCATTGATTTCATGGGCCCATTTCCCTCGTCTTATTCCAACCTGTACATACTGGTGGCTGTTGACTATGTATCCAAGTGGGTTGAGGCAATTGCCCTTCCTACTAATGATGCTATATCAGTGGTAAATTTCTTGAGGAAGAACATTTTCACAAGGTTTGGAGTACCCCGAGCCATTATCAGTGACGGAGGTACTCACTTCTGTAACAGGCACTTTGAGAGCTTACTTGCTAAATATGGA